>NW_027137160.1:0-133794 GCF_040869045.1 Eurosta solidaginis
CTTACCGGGCTAAAGGTTAGCATGCTTAAAATACGTAAGTCGTTTTGTTCAACAAATTTAAGTAGATAACTCATCAGTTGTTTGCATCAGAGCGACAATTTTTGAGATAGTTATTAAAACTGTTTAAAGGTTGTCAAACGTTGTTTCTCGTTGTATATCCTTTAATTCTAGAGTTAAATTGATAAATAACGTGTACGAATTTGTTTAACGCATTTGTTTTGGTTACTCGACGTCTCCGTTCTCGTGTAGCCTACATATTGCGTTTTTTTTTAATTTGCTTACCGGGCTAAAGGTTAGCATGCTTAAAATACGTAAGTCGGTTTGTTCAACAAATTTAAGTAGATAACTCATCAGTTGTTTGCATAAGAGCGACAATTTTTGAGATAGTTATTAAAATTGTTTAAAGGTTGTCAAACGTTGTTTCTCGTTGTATATCCTTTAATTCTAGAGTTAAATTGATAAATAACGTGTACGAATTTGTTTAACGCATTTGTTTTGGTTACTCGACGTCTCCGTTCTCGTGTAGCCTACACATTGCGTTTTTTTTTTAATTTGCTTACCGGGCTAAAGGTTAGCATGCTTAAAATACGTAAGTCGTTTTGTTCAACAAATTTAAGTAGATAACTCATCAGTTGTTTGCATCAGAGCGACAATTTTTGAGATAGTTATTAAAACTGTTTAAAGGTTGTCAAACGTTGTTTCTCGTTGTATATCCTTTAATTCTAGAGTTAAATTGATAAATAACGTGTACGAATTTGTTTAACGCATTTGTTTTGGTTACTCGACGTCTCCGTTCTCGTGTAGCCTACATATTGCGTTTTTTTTTAATTTGCTTACCGGGCTAAAGGTTAGCATGCTTAAAATACGTAAGTCGTTTTGTTCAACAAATTTAAGTAGATAACTCATCAGTTGTTTGCATCAGAGCGACAATTTTTGAGATAGTTATTAAAACTGTTTAACGGTTGTCAAACGTTGTTTCTCGTTGTATATCCTTTAATTCTAGAGTTAAATTGATAAATAACGTGTACGAATTTGTTTAACGCATTTGTTTTGGTTACTCGACGTCTCCGTTCTCGTGTAGCCTACATATTGCGTTTTTTTTTTTAATTTGCTTACCGGGCTAAAGGTTAGCATGCTTAAAATACGTAAGTCGGTTTGTTCAACAAATTTAAGTAGATAACTCATCAGTTGTTTGCATAAGAGCGACAATCTTTGAGATAGTTATTAAAACTGTTTAAAGGTTGTCAAACGTTGTTTCTCGTTGTATATCCTTTAATTCTAGAGTTAAATTGATAAATAACGTGTACAAATTTGTTTAACGCATTTGTTTTGGTTACTCGACGTCTCCGTTCTCGTGTAGCCTACACATTGCGTTTTTTTTTTAATTTGCTTACCGGGCTAAAGGTTAGCATGCTTAAAATACGTAAGTCGTTTTGTTCAACAAATTTAAGTAGATAACTCATCAGTTGTTTGCATCAGAGCGACAATTTTTGAGATAGTTATTAAAACTGTTTAAAGGTTGTCAAACGTTGTTTCTCGTTGTACATCCTTTAATTCTAGAGTTAAATTGATAAATAACGTGTACGAATTTGTTTAACGCATTTGTTTTGGTTACTCGACGTCTCAGTTCTCGTGTAGCCTACATATTGCGTTTTGGTTACTCGACGTCTCCGTTCTCGTGTAGCCTACATATTACGTTTTTTTTTTTAATTTGCTTACCGGGCTAAAGGTTAGCATGCTTAAAATACGTAAGTCGTTTTGTTCAACAAATTTAAGCAGATAAATCATCAGTTGTTTGCATCAGAGCGACAATTTTTGAGATAGTTATTAAAACTGTTTAAAGGTTGTCAAACGTTGTTTCTCGTTGTACATCCTTTAATTCTAGAGTTAAATTGATAAATAACGTGTACGAATTTGTTTAATGCATTTGTTTTGGTTACTCGACGTCTCCGTTCTCGTGTAGCCTACATATTGCGTTTTTTTTTTAATTTGCTTACCGGGCTAAAGGTTAGCATGCTTAAAATACGTAAGTCGTTTTGTTCAACAAATTTAAGTAGATAACTCATCAGTTGTTTGCATCAGAGCGACAATTTTTGAGATAGTTATTAAAACTGTTTAAAGGTTGTCAAACGTTGTTTCTCGTTGTACATCCTTTGATTCTAGAGTTAAATTGATAAATAACGTGTACGAATTTGTTTAACGCATTTGGTTTGGTTACTCGACGTCTCCGTTCTCGTGTAGCCTACATATTGCGTTTTTTTTTTTAATTTGCTTACCGGGCTAAAGGTTAGCATGCTTAAAATACGTAAGTCGTTTTGTTCAACAAATTTAAGTAGATAACTCATCAGTTGTTTGCATCAGAGCGACAATTTTTGAGATAGTTATTAAAACTGTTTAAAGGTTGTCAAACGTTGTTTCTCGTTGTACATCCTTTAATTCTAGAGTTAAATTGATAAATAACGTGTACGAATTTGTTTAACGCATTTGTTTTGGTTACTCGACGTCTCCGTTCTCGTGTAGCCTACATATTGCGTTTTTTTTTAATTTGCTTACCGGGCTAAAGGTTAGCATGCTTAAAATACGTAAGTCGTTTTGTTCAACAAATTTAAGTAGATAACTCATCAGTTGTTTGCATCAGAGCGACAATTTTTGAGATAGTTATTAAAACTGTTTAAAGGTTGTCAAACGTTGTTTCTCGTTGTATATCCTTTAATTCTAGAGTTAAATTGATAAATAACGTGTACGAATTTGTTTAACGCATTTGTTTTGGTTACTCGACGTCTCCGTTCTCGTGTAGCCTACATATTGCGTTTTTTTTTAATTTGCTTACCGGGCTAAAGGTTAGCATGCTTAAAATACGTAAGTCGGTTTGTTCAACAAATTTAAGTAGATAACTCATCAGTTGTTTGCATAAGAGCGACAATTTTTGAGATAGTTATTAAAACTGTTTAAAGGTTGTCAAACGTTGTTTCTCGTTGTATATCCTTTAATTCTAGAGTTAAATTGATAAATAACGTGTACGAATTTGTTTAACGCATTTGTTTTGGTTACTCGACGTCTCCGTTCTCGTGTAGCCTACACATTGCGTTTTTTTTTTTAATTTGCTTACCGGGCTAAAGGTTAGCATGCTTAAAATACGTAAGTCGTTTTGTTCAACAAATTTAAGTAGATAACTCATCAGTTGTTTGCATCAGAGCGACAATTTTTGAGATAGTTATTAAAACTGTTTAAAGGTTGTCAAACGTTGTTTCTCGTTGTATATCCTTTAATTCTAGAGTTAAATTGATAAATAACGTGTACGAATTTGTTTAACGCATTTGTTTTGGTTACTCGACGTCTCCGTTCTCGTGTAGCCTACATATTGCGTTTTTTTTTAATTCGCTTACCGGGCTAAAGGTTAGCATGCTTAAAATACGTAAGTCGTTTTGTTCAACAAATTTAAGTAGATAACTCATCAGTTGTTTGCATCAGAGCGACAATTTTTGAGATAGTTATTAAAACTGTTTAACGGTTGTCAAACGTTGTTTCTCGTTGTATATCCTTTAATTCTAGAGTTAAATTGATAAATAACGTGTACGAATTTGTTTAACGCATTTGTTTTGGTTACTCGACGTCTCCGTTCTCGTGTAGCCTACATATTGCGTTTTTTTTTTAATTTGCTTACCGGGCTAAAGGTTAGCATGCTTAAAATACGTAAGTCGGTTTGTTCAACAAATTTAAGTAGATAACTCATCAGTTGTTTGCATAAGAGCGACAATCTTTGAGATAGTTATTAAAACTGTTTAAAGGTTGTCAAACGTTGTTTCTCGTTGTATATCCTTTAATTCTAGAGTTAAATTGATAAATAACGTGTACAAATTTGTTTAACGCATTTGTTTTGGTTACTCGACGTCTCCGTTCTCGTGTAGCCTACACATTGCGTTTTTTTTTTAATTTGCTTACCGGGCTAAAGGTTAGCATGCTTAAAATACGTAAGTCGTTTTGTTCAACAAATTTAAGTAGATAACTCATCAGTTGTTTGCATCAGAGCGACAATTTTTGAGATAGTTATTAAAACTGTTTAAAGGTTGTCAAACGTTGTTTCTCGTTGTATATCCTTTAATTCTAGAGTTAAATTGATAAATAACGTGTACGAATTTGTTTAACGCATTTGTTTTGGTTACTCGACGTCTCCGTTCTCGTGTAGCCTACATATTGCGTTTTTTTTTTAATTTGCTTACCGGGCTAAAGGTTAGCATGCTTAAAATACGTAAGTCGTTTTGTTCAACAAATTTAAGTAGATAACTCATCAGTTGTTTGCATCAGAGCGACAATTTTTGAGATAGTTATTAAAACTGTTTAAAGGTTGTCAAACGTTGTTTCTCGTTGTACATCCTTTAATTCTAGAGTTAAGTTGATAAATAACGTGTACGAATTTGTTTAACGCATTTGTTTTGGTTACTCGAAGTCTCCGTTCTCGTGTAGCCTACATATTGCGTTTTTTTTTTTTTAATTTGCTTACCGGGCTAAAGGTTAGCATGCTTAAAATACGTAAGTCGTTTTGTTCAACAAATTTAAGTAGATAACTCATCAGTTGTTTGCATCAGAGCGACAATTTTTGAGATAGTTATTAAAACTGTTTAAAGGTTGTCAAACGTTGTTTGTCGTTGTACATCCTTTAATTCTAGAGTTAAATTGATAAATAACGTGTACGAATTTGTTTAACGCATTTGTTTTGGTTACTCGACGTCTCCGTTCTCGTGTAGCCTACATATTGCGTTTTTTTTTTAAATTTGCTTACCGGGCAAAAGGTTAGCATGCTTAAAATACGTAAGTCGGTTTGTTCAACAAATTTAAGTAGATAACTCATCAGTTGTCTGCATCAGAGCGACAATTTTTGAGATAGTTATTAAAACTGTTTAAAGGTTGTCAAACGTTGTTTCTCGTTGTATATCCTTTAATTCTAGAGTTAAATTGATAAATAACGTGTACGAATTTGTTTAACGCATTTGTTTTGGTAACTCGACGTCTCCGTTCTCGTGTAGCCTACATATTGCGTTTTTTTTAATTTGCTTACCGGGCTAAAGGTTAGCATGCTTAAAATACGTAAGTCGTTTTGTTCAACAAATTTGAGTAGATAACTCATCAGTTGTTTGCATCAGAGCGAAAATTTTTGATATAGTTATTAAAACTGTTTAAAGGTTGTCAAGCGATGTTTCTCGTTGTATATCCTTTAATTCTAGAGTTAAATTGATAAATAACGTGTACGAATTTGTTTAACGCATTTGTTTTGGTTACTCGACGGGTCCGTTCTCGTGTAGCCTACATATTGCGTTTTTTTTTTAATTTGCTTACCGGGCTAAAGGTTAGCATGCTTAAAATACGTAAGTCGTTTTGTTCAACAAATTTAAGTAGATAACTCATCAGTTGTTTGCATCAGAGCGACAATTTTTGAGATAGTTATTAAAACTGTTTAAAGGTTGTCAAACGTTGTTTCTCGTTGTACATCCTTTAATTCTAGAGTTAAATTGATAAATAACGTGTACGAATTTGTTTAACGCATTTGTTTTGGTTACTCGACGTCTCCGTTCTCGTGTAGCCTACATATTGCGTTTTTTTTTAATTTGCTTACCGGGCTAAAGGTTAGCATGCTTAAAATACGTAAGTCGTTTTGTTCAACAAATTTGAGTAGATAACTCATCAGTTGTTTGCATCAGAGCGACAATTTTTGAGATAGTTATTAAAACTATTTAAAGGTTGTCAAACGTTGTTTCTCGTTGTACATCCTTTAATTCTAGAGCTAATTGATAAATAACGTGTACGAATTTGTTTAACGCATTTGTTTTGGTTACTCGACGTCTCCGTTCTCGTGTAGCCTACATATTGCGTTTTTTTTTTTTAATTTGCTTACCGGGCTAAAGGTTAGCATGCTTAAAATACGTAAGTCGTTTTGTTCAACAAATTTGAGTAGATAACTCATCAGTTGTTTGCATTAGAGCGACAATTTTTGAGATAGTTATTAAAACTATTTAAAGGTTGTCAAACATTATTTCTCGTTGTACATCCTTTAATTCTAGAGTTAAATTGATAAATAACGTGTACGAATTTGTTTAACGCATTTGTTTTGGTTACTCGACGTCTCCGTTCTCGTGTAGCCTACATATTGCGTTTTTTTTTTTAATTTGCTTACCGGGCTAAAGGTTAGCATGCTTAAAATACGTAAGCCGTTATGTTCAACAAATTTAAGTAGATAACTCATCAGTTGTTTGCATCAGAGCGACAATTTTTGAGATAGTTATTAAAACTGTTTAAAGGTTGTCAAACGTTGTTTCTCGTTGTACATCCTTTAATTCTAGAGTTAAATTGATAAATAACGTGTACGAATTTTTTTAACACATTTGTTTTGGTTACTCGACGTCTCCGTTCTCGTGTAGCCTACATATTGCGTTTTTTTTTTAATTTGCTTACCGGGCTAAAGGTTAGCATGCTTAAAATACGTAAGTCGTTATGTTCAACAAATTTCAGTAGATAACTCATCAGTTGTTTGCATCAGAGCGACAATTTTTGAGATAGTTATTAAAACTATTTAAAGGTTGTCAAACGTTGTTTCTCGTTGTACATCCTTTAATTCTAGAGTCAAATTGATAAATAACGTGTACGAATTTGTTTAACGCATTTGTTTTGGTTACTCGACGTCTCCGTTCTCGTGTAGCCTACATATTGCATTTTTTTTTTAATTTGCTTACCGGGCTAAAGGTTAGCATGCTTAAAATACGTAAGTCGTTTTGTTCAACAAATTTGAGTAGATAACTCATCAGTTGTTTGCATCAGAGCGACAATTTTTGAGATAGTTATTAAAACTATTTAAAGGTTGTCAAACGTTGTTTCTCGTTGTACATCCTTTAATTCTAGAGTTAAATTGATAAATAACGTGTACGAATTTGTTTAACGCATTTGTTTTGGTTACTCGACGTCTCCGTTCTCGTGTAGCCTACATATTGCGTTTTTTTTTTAATTTGCTTACCGGGCTAAAGATTAGCATGCTTAAAATACGTAAGTCGTTTTGTTCAACAAATTTAAGTAGATAACTCATCAGTTGTTTGCATCAGAGCGACAATTTTTGAGATAGTTATTAAAACTGTTTAAAGGTGGTCAAACGTTGTTTCTCGTTGTACATCCTTTAATTCTAGAGTTAAATTGATAAATAACGTGTACGAATTTGTTTAACGCATTTGTTTTGGTTACTCGACGTCTCCGTTCTCGTGTAGCCTACATATTGCGTTTTTGTTTTTAATTTGCTTACCGGGCTAAAGGTTAGCATGCTTAAAATACGTAAGTCGTTTTGTTCAACAAATTTGAGTAGATAACTCATCAGTTGTTTGCATCAGAGCGACAATTTTTGAGATAGTTATTAAAACTATTTAAAGGTTGTCAAACGTTGTTTCTCGTTGTACATCCTTTAATTCTAGAGTTAAATTGATAAATAAAGTGTACGAATTTGTTTAACGCATTTGTTTTGGTTACTCGACGTCTCCGTTCTCGTGTAGCCTACATATTGCGTTTTTTTTTTAATTTGCTTACCGGGCTAAAGGTTAGCATGCTTAAAATACGTAAGTCGTTTTGTTCAACAAATTTAAGTAGATAACTCATCAGTTGTTTGCATCAGAGCGACAATTTTTGAGATAGTTATTAAAACTGTTTAAAGGTTGTCAAACGTTGTTTCTCGTTGTACATCCTTTAATTCTAGAGTTAAATTGATAAATAACGTGTACGAATTTGTTTAACGCATTTGTTTTGGTTACTCGACGTCTCCGTTCTCGTGTAGCCTACATATTGCGTTTTTTTTTTTTTTAACTTGCTTACCGGGCTAAAGGTTAGCATGCTTAAAATACGTAAGTCGTTTTGTTCAACAAATTTGAGTAGATAACTCATCAGTTGTTTGCATCAGAGCGACAATTTTTGAGATAGTTATTAAAACTATTTAAAGTTGTCAAACGTTGTTTCTCGTTGTACATCCTTTAATTCTAGAGTTAAATTGATAAATAACGTGTACGAATTTGTTTAACGCATTTGTTTTGGTTACTCGACGTCTCCGTTCTCGTGTAGCCTACATATTGCGTTTTTTTTTTAATTTGCTTACCGGGCTAAAGGTTAGCATGCTTAAAATACGTAAGTCGTTTTGTTCAACAAATTTAAGTATATAACTCATCAGTTGTTTGCATCAGAGCGACAATTTTTGAGATAGTTATTAAAACTGTTTAAAGGTTGTCAAACGTTGTTTCTCGTTGTACATCCTTTAATTCTAGAGTTAAATTGATAAATAACGTGTACGAATTTGTTTAACGCATTTATTTTGGTTACTCGACGTCTCCGTTCTCGTGTAGCCTACATATTGCGTTTTTTTTTAATTTGCTTACCGGGCTAAATGTTAGCATGCTTAAAATACGTAAGTCGTTTTGTTCAACAAATTTAAGTAGATAACTCATCAGTTGTTTGCATCAGAGCCACAATTTTTGAGATAGTTATTAAAACTGTTTAAAGGTTGTCAAACGTTGTTTCTCGTTGTATATCCTTTAATTCTAGAGTTAAATTGATAAATAACGTGTACGAATTTGTTTAACGCATTTGTTTTGGTTACTCGACGTCTCCGTTCTCGTGTAGCCTACATATTGCGTTTTTTTTTTAATTTGCTTACCGGGCTAAAGGTTAGCATGCTTAAAATACGTAAGTCGTTTTGTTCAACAAATTTAAGTAGATAACTCATCAGTTGTTTGCATCAGAGCGACAATTTTTGAGATAGTTATTAAAACTGTTTAAAGGTTGTCAAACGATGTTTCTCGTTGTATATCCTTTAATTCTAGAGTTAAATTGATAAATAACGTGTACGAATTTGTTTAACGCATTTGTTTTGGTCACTCGACGTCTCCGTTCTCGTGTAGCCTACATATTGCGTTTTTTTTTAATTTGCTTACCGGGCTAAAGGTTAGCATGCTTAAAATACGTAAGTCGTTTTGTTCAACAAATTTAAGTAGATAACTCATCAGTTGTTTGCATCAGAGCGAAAATTTTTGAGATAGTTATTAAAACTGTTTAAAGGTTGTCAAACGTTGTTTCTCGTTGTACATCCTTTAATTCTAGAGTTAAATTGATAAATAACGTGTACGAATTTGTTTAACGCATTTGTTTTGGTTACTCGACGTCTCCGTTCTCGTGTAGCCTACATATTGCGTTTTTTTTTTAATTTGCTTACCGGGCTAAAGGTTAGCATGCTTAAAATACGTAAGTCGTTTTGTTCAACAAATTTAAGTAGATAACTCATCAGTTGTTTGCATCAGAGCGACAATTTTTGAGATAGTTATTAAAACTGTTTAAAGGTTGTCAAACGTTGTTTCTCGTTGTATATCCTTTAATTCTAGAGTTAAATTGATAAATACCGTGTACGAATTTGTTTAACGCATTTGTTTTGGTTACTCGACGTCTCCGTTCTCGTGTAGCCTACATATTGCGTTTTTTTTTTTAATTTGCTTACCGGGCTAAAGGTTAGCATGCTTAAAATACGTAAGTCGTTTTGTTCAACAAATTTAAGTAGATAACTCATCAGTTGTTTGCATCAGAGCGACAATTTTTGAGATAGTTATTAAAACTGTTTAAAGGTTGTCAAACGATGTTTCTCGTTGTATATCCTTTAATTCTAGAGTTAAATTGATAAATAACGTGTACGAATTTGTATAACGCATTTGTTTTGGTTACTCGACGTCTCCGTTCTCGTGTAGCCTACATATTGCGTTTTTTTTTTTTTAATTTGCTTACCGGGCTAAAGGTTAGCATGCTTAAAATACGTAAGTCGTTTTGTTCAACAAATTTAAGTAGATAACTCATCAGTTGTTTGCATCAGAGCGACAATTTTTGAGATAGTTATTAAAACTATTTAAAGGTTGTCAAACGTTGTTTCTCGTTGTATATCCTTTAATTCTAGAGTTAAATTGATAAATAACGTGTACGAATTTGTTTAACGCATTTGTTTTGGTTACTCGACGTCTCCGTTCTCGTGTAGCCTACATATTGCGTTTTTTTTTAATTTGCTTACCGGGCTAAAGGCTAGCATGCTTAAAATACGTAAGTCGTTTTGTTCAACAAATTTAAGTAGATAACTCATCAGTTGTTTGCATCAGAGCGACAATTTTTGAGATAGTTATTAAAACTGTTTAAAGGTTGTCAAACGTTGTTTCTCGTTGTATATCCTTTAATTCTAGAGTTAAATTGATAAATAACGTGTACGAATTTGTTTAACGCATTTGTTTTGGTTACTCGACGTCTCCGTTCTCGTGTAGCCTACATATTGCGTTTTTTTTTTAATTTGCTTACCGGGCTAAAGGCTAGCATGCTTAAAATACGTAAGTCGTTTTGTTCAACAAATTTAAGTAGATAACTCATCAGTTGTTTGCATCAGAGCGACAATTTTTGAGATAGTTATTAAAACTATTTAAAGGTTGTCAAACGTTGTTTCTCGTTGTATATCCTTTAATTCTAGAGTTAAATTGATAAATAACGTGTACGAATTTGTTTAACGCATTTGTTTTGGTTACTCGACGTCTCCGTTCTCGTGTAGCCTACATATTGCGTTTTTTTTTTAATTTGCTTACCGGGCTAAAGGCTAGCATGCTTAAAATACGTAAGTCGTTTTGTTCAACAAATTTAAGTAGATAACTCATCAGTTGTTTGCATCAGAGCGACAATTTTTGAGATAGTTATTAAAACTGTTTAAAGGTTGTCAAACGTTGTTTCTCGTTGTATATCCTTTAATTCTAGAGTTAAATTGATAAATAACGTGTACGAATTTTTTTAACGCATTTGTTTTGGTTACTCGACGTCTCCGTTCTCGTGTAGCCTACATATTGCGTTTTTTTTTTAATTTGCTTACCGGGCTAAAGGTTAGCATGCTTAAAATACGTAAGTCGTTTTGTTCAACAAATTTAAAAATAACTCATCAGTTGTTTGCATCAGAGCGACAATTTTTGAGATAGTTATTAAAACTGTTTAAAGGTTGTCAAACGTTGTTTCTCGTTGTATATCCTTTAATTCTAGAGTTAAATTGATAAATAACGTGTACGAATTTGTTTAACGCATTTGTTTTGGTTACTCGACGTCTCCGTTCTCGTGTAGCCTATATATTGCGTTTTTTTTTTAATTTGCTTACCGGGCTAAAGGTTAGCATGCTTAAAATACGTAAGTCGTTTTGTTCAACAAATTTAAGTAGATAACTCATCAGTTGTTTGCATCAGAGCGACAATTTTTGAGATAGTTATTAAAACTGTTTAAAGGTTGTCAAACGTTGTTTCTCGTTGTATATCCTTTAATTCTAGAGTTAAATTGATAAATAACGTGTACGAATTTGTTTAACGCATTTGTTTTGGTTACTCGACGTCTCCGTTCTCGTGTAGCCTACATATTGCGTTTTTTTTTTTAATTTGCTTACCGGGCTAAAGGTTAGCATGCTTAAAATACGTAAGTCGTTTTGTTCAACAAATTTAAGTAGATAACTCATCAGTTGTTTGCATCAGAGCGACAATTTTTGAGATAATTATTAAAACTGTTTAAAGGTTGTCAAACGTTGTTTCTCGTCGCACATCCTTTAATTCTAGAGTTAAATTGATAAATAACGTGTACGAATTTGTTTAACGCATTTGTTTTGGTTACTCGACGTCTCCGTTCTCGTGTAGCCTACATATTGCGTTTTTTTTTTAATTTGCTTACCGGACTAAAGGTTAGCATGCTTAAAATACGTAAGTCGGTTTGTTCAACAAATTTAAGTAGATAACTCATCAGTTGTTTGCATCAGAGCGACAATTTTTGAGATAGTTATTAAAACTGTTTAAAGGTTGTCAAACGTTGTTTCTCGTTGCACATCCTTTAATTCTAGAGTTAAATTGATAAATAACGTGTACGAATTTGTTTAACGCATTTGTTTTGGTTGCTCGACGTCTCCGTTCTCGTGTAGCCTACATATTGCGTTTTTTTTTTAATTTGCTTACCGGGCTAAAGGTTAGCATGCTTAAAATACGTAAGTCGTTTTGTTCAACAAATTTAAGTAGATAACTCATCAGTTGTTTGCATCAGAGCGACAATTTTTGAGATAGTTATTAAAACTGTTTAAAGGTTGTCAAACGTTGTTTCTCGTTTTACATCCTTTAATTCTAAAGTTAAATTGATAAATAACGTGTACGAATTTGTTTAACGCATTTGTTTTGGTTACTGGACGTCTCCGTTCTCGTGTAGCCTACATATTGCGTTTTTTTTTTAATTTGCTTACCGGGCTAAAGGTTAGCTTGCTTAAAATACGTAAGTCGTTTTGTTCAACAAATTTAAGTAGATAACTCATCAGTTGTTTGCATCAGAGCGACAATTTTTGAGATAGTTATTAAAACTGTTTAAAGGTTGTCAAATGTTGTTTCTCGTTGTATATCCTTTAATTCTAGAGTTAAATTGATAAATAACGTGTACGAATTTGTTTAACGCATTTGTTTTGGTTACTCGACGTCTCCGTTCTCGTGTAGCCTACATATTGCGTTTTTTTTTTAATTTGCTTACCGGGCTAAAGGTTAGCATGCTTAAAATACGTAAGTCGTTTTGTTCAACAAATTTAAGTAGATAACTCATCAGTTGTTTCCATCAGAGCGACAATTTTTGAGATAGTTATTAAAACTGTTTAAAGGTTGTCAAACGTTGTTTCTCGTTGTATATCCTTTAATTCTAGAGTTAAATTGATAAATAACGTGTACGAATTTGTTTAACGCATTTGTTTTGGTTACTCGACGTCTCCGTTCTCGTGTAGCCTACATATTGCGTTTTTTTTTTTAATTTGCTTACCGGGCTAAAGGTTAGCATGCTTAAAATACGTAAGTCGTTTTGCTCAACAAATTTAAGTAGATAACTCATCAGTTGTTTCCATCAGAGCGACAATTTTTGAGATAGTTATTAAAACTGTTTAAAGGTTGTCAAACGTTGTTTCTCGTTGTATATCCTTTAATTCTAGAGTTAAATTGACAAATAACGTGTACGAATTTGTTTAACGCATTTGTTTACTCGACGTCTCCGTTCTCGTGTAGCCTACATATTGCGTTTTTTTTTTTAATTTGCTTACCGGGCTAAAGGTTAGCATGCTTAAAATACGTAAGTCATTTTGTTCAACAAATTTAAGTAGATAACTCATCAGTTGTTTGCATCAGAGCGACAATTTTTGAGATAGTTATTAAAACTGTTTAAAGGTTCTCAAACGTTGTTTCTCGTTGTATATCCTTTAATTCTAGAGTTAAATTGATAAATAACGTGTACGAATTTGTTTAACGCATTTGTTTTGGTTACTCGACGTCTCCGTTCTCGTGTAGCCTACATATTGCGTTTTTTTTTTAATTTGCTTACCTGACTAAAGGTTAGCATGCTTAAAATACGTAAGTCGTTTTGTTCAACAAATTTAAGTAGATAACTCATCAGTTGTTTGCATCAGAGCGACAATTTTTGAGATAGTTATTAAAACTGTTTAAAGGTTGTCAAACGTTGTTTCTCGTTGTATATCCTTTAATTCTAGAGTTAAATTGATAAATAACGTGTACGAATTTGTTTAACGCTTTGTTTTGGTTACTCGACGTCTCCGTTCTCATGTAGCCTACATATTGCGTTTTTTTTTTAATTTGCTTACCGGGCTAAAGGTTAGCATGCTTAAAATACGTAAGTCGTTTTGTTCAACAAATTTAAGTAGATAACTCATCAGTTGTTTGCATCAGAGCGACAATTTTTGAGATAGTTTTAAAACTGTTTAAAGGTTGTCAAACGTTGTTTCTCGTTGTACATCCTTTAATTCTAGAGTTAAATTGATAAATAACGTGTACGAATTTGTTTAACGCATTTGTTTTGGTTACTCGACGTCTCCGTTCTCGTGTAGCCTACATATTGCGTTTTTTTTTTTAATTTGCTTACCGGGCTAAAGGTTAGCATGCTTAAAATACGTAAGTCGTTTTGTTCAACAAATTTAAGTAGATAACTCATCAGTTGTTTGCATCAGAGCGACAATTTTTGAGATAGTTATTAAAACTGTTTAAAGGTTGTCAAACGTTGTTTCTCGTTGTATATCCTTTAATTCTAGAGTTAAATTGATAAATAACGTGTACGAATTTGTTTAACGCATTTGTTTTGGTTACTCGACGTCTCCGTTCTCGTGTAGCCTACATATTGCGTTTTTTTTTTTAATTTGCTTATCGGGCTAAAGGTTAGCATGCTTAAAATACGTAAGTCATTTTGTTCAACAAATTTAAGTAGATAACTCATCAGTTGTTTGCATCAGGGCGACAATTTTTGAGATAGTTATTAAAACTGTTTAAAGGTTGTCAAACGTTGTTTCTCGTTGTACATCCTTTAATTCTAGAGTTAAATTGATAAATAACGTGTACGAATTTGTTTAACGCATTTGTTTTGGTTACACGACGTCTCCGTTCTCGTGTAGCCTACATATTGCATTTTTTTTTTAGTTTGCTTACCGGTCTAAAGGTTAGCATGCTTAAAATACGTAAGTCGTTTTGTTCAACAAATTTAAGTAGATAACTCATCAGTTGTTTGCATCAGAGCGACAATTTTTGAGATAGTTATTAAAACTGTTTAAAGGTTGTCAAACGTTGTTTCTCGTTGTACATCCTTTAATTCTAGAGTTAAATTGATAAATAACGTGTACGAACTTGTTTAACGCATTTGTTTTGGTTACTCGACGTCTCCGTTCTCTTGTAGCCTACATATTGCGTTTTTTTTTTTAATTTGCTTATCGGGCTAAAGGTTAGCATGCTTAAAATACGTAAGTCATTTTGTTCAACAAATTTAAGTAGATAACTCATCAGTTGTTTGCATCAGAGCGACAATTTTTGAGATAGTTATTAAAACTGTTTAAAGGTTGTCAAACGTTGTTTCTCGTTGTACATCCTTTAATTCTAGAGTTAAATTGATAAATAACGTTTACGAATTTGTTTAACGCATTTGTTTTGGTTACACGACGTCTCCGTTCTCGTGTAGCCTACATATTGCATTTTTTTTTTAGTTTGCTTACCGGTCTAAAGGTTAGCATGCTTAAAATACGTAAGTCGTTTTGTTCAACAAATTTAAGTAGATAACTCATCAGTTGTTTGCATCAGAGCGACAATTTTTGAGATAGTTATTAAAACTGTTTAAAGGTTGTCAAACGTTGTTTCTCGTTGTACATCCTTTAATCCTAGAGTTAAATTGATAAATAACGTGTACGAATTTGTTTAACGCATTTGTTTTGGTTACTCGACGTCTCCGTTCTCGTGTAGCCTACATATTGCGTTTTTTTTTTTTATTTGCTTACCGGGCTAAAGGTTATCATGCTTAAAATACGTAAGTCGTTTTGTTCAACAAATTTAAGTAGATAAGTCATCAGTTGTTTGCATCAGAGCGACAATTTTTGAGATAGTTATTAAAACTGTTTAAAGGTTGTCAAACGATGTTTCTCGTTGTATATCCTTTAATTCTAGAGTTAAATTGATAAATAACGTGTACGGATTTGTTTAACGCATTTGTTTTGGTTACTCGACGTCTCCGTTCTCGTGTAGCCTACATATTGCATTTTTTTTTTAATTTGCTTACCGGGCTAAAGGTTAGCATGCTTAAAATACGTAAGTCGTTTTGTTCAACAAATTTACGTAGATAACTCATCAGTTGTTTGCATCAGAGCGACAATTTTTGAGATAGTTATTAAAACTGTTTAAAGGTTGTCAAACGTTGTTTCTCGTTGTACATCCTTTAATTCTAGAGTTAAATTGATAAATAACGTGTACGAATTTGTTTAACGCATTTGTTTTGGTTACTCGACGTCTCCGTTCTCGTGTAGCCTACATATTGCGTTTTTTTTTTTAATTTGCTTACCGGGCTAAAGGTTAGCATGCTTAAAATACGTAAGTCGTTTTGTTCAACAAATTTAAGTACATAACTCATCAGTTGTTTGCATCAGAGCGACAATTTTTGAGATAGTTATTAAAACTATTTAAAGGTTGTCAAACGATGTTTCTCGTTGTATATCCTTTAATTCTAGAGTTAAATTGATAAATAACGTGTACGAATTTGTTTAACGCATTTGTTTTGGTTACTCGACGTCTCCGTTCTCGTGTAGCCTACATATTGCGTTTTTTTTTTAATTTGCTTACCGGGCTAAAGGTTAGCATGCTTAAAATACGTAAGTCGTTTTGTTCAACAAATTTAAGTAGATAACTCATCAGTTGTTTGCATCAGAGCGACAATTTTTGAGATAGTTCTTAAAACTGTTTAAAGGTTGTCAAACGTTGTTTCTCGTTGTACATCCTTTAATTCTAGAGTTAAATTGATAAATAACGTGTACGAATTTGTTTAACGCATTTGTTTTGGTTACTCGACGTCTCCGTTCTCGTGTAGCCTACATATTGCGTTTCTTTTTTTAATTTGCTTACCGGGCTAAAGGTTAGCATGCTTAAAATACGTAAGTCGTTTTGTTCAACAAATTTAAGTAGATAACTCATCAGTTGTTTGCATCAGAGCGACAATTTTTGAGATAGTTATTAAAACTATTTAAAGGTTGTCAAACGTTGTTTCTCGTTGTACATCCTTTAATTCTAGAGTTAAATTGATAAATAACGTGTACGAATTTGTTTAACGCATTTGTTTTGGTTACTCGACGTCTCCGTTCTCGTGTAGCCTACATATTGCGTTTTTTTTTTTTAATTTGCTTACCTGGCTAAAGGTTAGCATGCTTAAAATACGTAAGTCGTTTTGTTCAACAAATTTAAGTAGATAACTCATCAGTTGTTTGCATCAGAGCGAAAATTTTTGAGATAGTTATTAAAACTATTTAAAGGTTGTCAAACGTTGTTTCTCGTTGTACATCCTTTAATTCTAGAGTTAAATTGATAAATAACGTGTACGAATTTGTTTAACGCATTTGTTTTGGTTACTCGACGTCTCCGTTCTCGTGTAGCCTACATATTGCGTTTTTGTTTAATTTGCTTACCGGGCTAAAGGTTAGCATGCTTAAAATACGTAAGTCGTTTTGTTCAACAAATTTAAGTAGATAACTCATCAGTTGTTTGCATAAGAGCGACAATTTTTGAGATAGTTATTAAAACTGTTTAAAGGTTGTCAAACGTTGTTTCTCGTTGTACATCCTTTAATTCTAGAGTTAAATTGATAAATAACGTGTACGAACTTGTTTAACGCATTTGTTTTGGTTACTCGACGTCTCCGTTCTCGTGTAGCCTACATATTGCGTTTTTTTTTTAATTTGCTTACCGGGCTAAAGGTTAGCATGCTTAAAATACGTAAGTCGTTTTGTTCAACAAATTTAAGTACATAACTCATCAGTTGTTTGCATCAGAGCGACAATTTTTGAGATAGTTATTAAAACTGTTTGAAGGTTGTCAAACGTTGTTTCTCGTTGTATATCCTTTAATTCTAGAGTTAAATTGATAAATAACGTGTACGAATTTGTTTAACGCATTTGTTTTGGTTACTCGACGTCTCCGTTCTCGTGTAGCCTACATATTGCGTTTTTTTTTTAATTTGCTTACCGGGCTAAAGGTTAGCATGCTTAAAATACGTAAGTCGTTTTGTCCAACAAATTTAAGTAGATAACTCATCAGTTGTTTGCATCAGAGCGACAATTTTTGAGATAGTTATTAAAACTGTTTAAAGGTTGTCAAACGTTGTTTCTCGTTGTACATCCTTTAATTCTAGAGTTAAATTGATAAATAACGTGTACGAATTTGTTTAACGCATTTGTTTTGGTTACTCGACGTCTCCGTTCTCGTGTAGCCTACATATTGCGTTTTTTTTTTAATTTGCTTACCGGGCTAAAGGTTAGCATGCTTAAAATACGTAAGTCGTTTTGTTCAACAAATTTAAGTAGATAACTCATCAGTTGTTTGCATCAGAGCGACAATTTTTGAGATATATATTAAAACTGTTTAAAGGTTGTCAAACGTTGTTTCTCGTTGTACATCCTTTAATTCTAGAGTTAAATTGATAAATAACGTGTACGAATTTGTTTAACGCATTTGTTTTGGTTACTCGACGTCTCCGTTCTCGTGTAGCCTACATATTGCGTTTTTTTTTTTTAATTTGCTTACCGGGCTAAAGGTTAGCATGCCTAAAATACGTAAGTCGTTTTGTTCAACAAATTTAAGTAGATAACTCATCAGTTGTTTGCATCAGAGCGACAATTTTTGAGATAGTTATTAAAACTGTTTAAAGGTTGTCAAACGTTGTTTCTCGTTGTATATCCTTTAATTCTAGAGTTAAATTAATAAATAACGTGTACGAATTTGTTTAACGCATTTGTCTTGGTTACTCGACGTCTCCGTTCTCGTGTAGCCTACATATTGCGTTTTTTTTTAATTTGCTTATCGGGCTAAAGGTTAGCATGCTTAAAATACGTAAGTCGTTTTGTTCAACAAATTTAAGTAGATAACTCATCAGTTGTTTGCATCAGAGCGACAATTTTTGAGATAGTTATTAAAACTGTTTAAAGGTTGTCAAACGTTGTTTCTCGTTGTACATCCTTTAATTCTAGAGTTAAATTGATAAATAACGTGTACGAATTTGTTTAACGCATTTGTTTTGGTTACTCGACGTCTCCGTTCTCGTGTAGCCTACATATTGCGTTTTTTTTTTTTTTAATTTGCTTACCGGGCTAAAGGTTAGCATGCTTAAAATACGTAAGTCGTTTTGTTCAACAAATTTAAGTAGATAACTCATCAGTTGTTTGCATCAGAGCGACAATTTTTGAGATAGTTATTAAAACTGTTTAAAGGTTGTCAAACGTTGTTTCTCGTTGTATATCCTTTAATTCTAGAGTTAAATTGATAAATAACGTGTACGAATTTGTTTAACGCATTTGTTTTGGTTACTCGACGTCTCCGTTCTCGTGTAGCCTACATATTGCGTTTTTTTTTTAATTTGCTTACCGGGCTAAAGGTTAGCATGCTTAAAATACGTAAGTCGTTTTGTTCAACAAATTTAAGTAGATAACTCATCAGTTGTTTGCATCAGAGCGACAATTTTTGAGATAGTTATTAAAACTGTTTAAAGGTTGTCAAACGTTGTTTCTCGTTGTACATCCTTTAATCCTAGAGTTAAATTGATAAATAACGTGTACGAATTTGTTTAACGCATTTGTTTTGGTTACTCGACGTCTCCGTTCTCGTGTAGCCTACATATTGCGTTTTTTTTTTTTATTTGCTTACCGGGCTAAAGGTTATCATGCTTAAAATACGTAAGTCGTTTTGTTCAACAAATTTAAGTAGATAAGTCATCAGTTGTTTGCATCAGAGCGACAATTTTTGAGATAGTTATTAAAACTGTTTAAAGGTTGTCAAACGATGTTTCTCGTTGTATATCCTTTAATTCTAGAGTTAAATTGATAAATAACGTGTACGGATTTGTTTAACGCATTTGTTTTGGTTACTCGACGTCTCCGTTCTCGTGTAGCCTACATATTGCATTTTTTTTTTAATTTGCTTACCGGGCTAAAGGTTAGCATGCTTAAAATACGTAAGTCGTTTTGTTCAACAAATTTACGTAGATAACTCATCAGTTGTTTGCATCAGAGCGACAATTTTTGAGATAGTTATTAAAACTGTTTAAAGGTTGTCAAACGTTGTTTCTCGTTGTACATCCTTTAATTCTAGAGTTAAATTGATAAATAACGTCTACGAATTTGTTTAACGCATTTGTTTTGGTTACTCGACGTCTCCGTTCTCGTGTAGCCTACATATTGCGTTTTTTTTTTAATTTGCTTACCGGGCTAAAGGTTAGCATGCTTAAAATACGTAAGTCGTTTTGTTCAACAAATTTAAGTACATAACTCATCAGTTGTTTGCATCAGAGCGACAATTTTTGAGATAGTTATTAAAACTATTTAAAGGTTGTCAAACGATGTTTCTCGTTGTATATCCTTTAATTCTAGAGTTAAATTGATAAATAACGTGTACGAATTTGTTTAACGCATTTGTTTTGGTTACTCGACGTCTCCGTTCTCGTGTAGCCTACATATTGCGTTTTTTTTTTAATTTGCTTACCGGGCTAAAGGTTAGCATGCTTAAAATACGTAAGTCGTTTTGTTCAACAAATTTAAGTAGATAACTCATCAGTTGTTTGCATCAGAGCGACAATTTTTGAGATAGTTCTTAAAACTGTTTAAAGGTTGTCAAACGTTGTTTCTCGTTGTACATCCTTTAATTCTAGAGTTAAATTGATAAATAACGTGTACGAATTTGTTTAACGCATTTGTTTTGGTTACTCGACGTCTCCGTTCTCATGTAGCCTACATATTGCGTTTTTTTTTTTAATTTGCTTACCGGGCTAAAGGTTAGCATGCTTAAAATACGTAAGTCGTTTTGTTCAACAAATTTAAGTAGATAACTCATCAGTTGTTTGCATCAGAGCGACAATTTTTGAGATAGTTATTAAAACTATTTAAAGGTTGTCAAACGTTGTTTCTCGTTGTACATCCTTTAATTCTAGAGTTAAATTGATAAATAACGTGTACGAATTTGTTTAACGCATTTGTTTTGGTTACTCGACGTCTCCGTTCTCGTGTAGCCTACATATTGCGTTTTTTTTTTTAATTTGCTTACCTGGCTAAAGGTTAGCATGCTTAAAATACGTAAGTCGTTTTGTTCAACAAATTTAAGTAGATAACTCATCAGTTGTTTGCATCAGAGCGAAAATTTTTGAGATAGTTATTAAAACTATTTAAAGGTTGTCAAACGTTGTTTCTCGTTGTACATCCTTTAATTCTAGAGTTAAATTGATAAATAACGTGTACGAATTTGTTTAACGCATTTGTTTTGGTTACTCGACGTCTCCGTTCTCGTGTAGCCTACATATTGCGTTTTTGTTTAATTTGCTTACCGGGCTAAAGGTTAGCATGCTTAAAATACGTAAGTCGTTTTGTTCAACAAATTTAAGTAGATAACTCATCAGTTGTTTGCATAAGAGCGACAATTTTTGAGATAGTTATTAAAACTGTTTAAAGGTTGTCAAACGTTGTTTCTCGTTGTACATCCTTTAATTCTAGAGTTAAATTGATAAATAACGTGTACGAACTTGTTTAACGCATTTGTTTTGGTTACTCGACGTCTCCGTTCTCGTGTAGCCTACATATTGCGTTTTTTTTTTAATTTGCTTACCGGGCTAAAGGTTAGCATGCTTAAAATACGTAAGTCGTTTTGTTCAACAAATTTAAGTACATAACTCATCAGTTGTTTGCATCAGAGCGACAATTTTTGAGATAGTTATTAAAACTGTTTAAAGGTTGTCAAACGTTGTTTCTCGTTGTATATCCTTTAATTCTAGAGTTAAATTGATAAATAACGTGTACGAATTTGTTTAACGCATTTGTTTTGGTTACTCGACGTCTCCGTTCTCGTGTAGCCTACATATTGCGTTTTTTTTTTAATTTGCTTACCGGGCTAAAGGTTAGCATGCTTAAAATACGTAAGTCGTTTTGTCCAACAAATTTAAGTAGATAACTCATCAGTTGTTTGCATCAGAGCGACAATTTTTGAGATAGTTATTAAAACTGTTTAAAGGTTGTCAAACGTTGTTTCTCGTTGTACATCCTTTAATTCTAGAGTTAAATTGATAAATAACGTGTACGAATTTGTTTAACGCATTTGTTTTGGTTACTCGACGTCTCCGTTCTCGTGTAGCCTACATATTGCGTTTTTTTTTTAATTTGCTTACCGGGCTAAAGGTTAGCATGCTTAAAATACGTAAGTCGTTTTGTTCAACAAATTTAAGTAGATAACTCATCAGTTGTTTGCATCAGAGCGACAATTTTTGAGATAGTTATTAAAACTGTTTAAAGGTTGTCAAACGTTGTTTCTCGTTGTACATCCTTTAATTCTAGAGTTAAATTGATAAATAACGTGTACGAATTTGTTTAACGCATTTGTTTTGGTTACTCGACGTCTCCGTTCTCGTGTAGCCTACATATTGCGTTTTGTTTTTTTAATTTGCTTACCGGGCTAAAGGTTAGCATGCCTAAAATACGTAAGTCGTTTTGTTCAACAAATTTAAGTAGATAACTCATCAGTTGTTTGCATCAGAGCGACAATTTTTGAGATAGTTATTAAAACTGTTTAAAGGTTGTCAAACGTTGTTTCTCGTTGTATATCCTTTAATTCTAGAGTTAAATTAATAAATAACGTGTACGAATTTGTTTAACGCATTTGTTTTGGTTACTCGACGTCTCCGTTCTCGTGTAGCCTACATATTGCGTTTTTTTTTAATTTGCTTATCGGGCTAAAGGTTAGCATGCTTAAAATACGTAAGTCGTTTTGTTCAACAAATTTAAGTAGATAACTCATCAGTTGTTTGCATCAGAGCGACAATTTTTGAGATAGTTATTAAAACTGTTTAAAGGTTGTCAAACGTTGTTTCTCGTTGTACATCCTTTAATTCTAGAGTTAAATTGATAAATAACGTGTACGAATTTGTTTAACGCATTTGTTTTGGTTACTCGACGTCTCCGTTCTCGTGTAGCCTACATATTGCGTTTTTTTTTTTTAATTTGCTTACCGGGCTAAAGGTTAGCATGCTTAAAATACGTAAGTCGTTTTGTTCAACAAATTTAAGTAGATAACTCATCAGTTGTTTGCATCAGAGCGACAATTTTTGAGATAGTTATTAAAACTATTTAAAGGTTGTCAAACGTTGTTTCTCGTTGTACATCCTTTAATTCTAGAGTTAAATTGATAAATAACGTGTACGAATTTGTTTAACGCATTTGTTTTGGTTACTCGACGTCTCCGTTCTCGTGTAGCCTACATATTGCGTTTTTTTTTTTAATTTGCTTACCTGGCTAAAGGTTAGCATGCTTAAAATACGTAAGTCGTTTTGTTCAACAAATTTAAGTAGATAACTCATCAGTTGTTTGCATCAGAGCGAAAATTTTTGAGATAGTTATTAAAACTATTTAAAGGTTGTCAAACGTTGTTTCTCGTTGTACATCCTTTAATTCTAGAGTTAAATTGATAAATAACGTGTACGAATTTGTTTAACGCATTTGTTTTGGTTACTCGACGTCTCCGTTCTCGTGTAGCCTACATATTGCGTTTTTGTTTAATTTGCTTACCGGGCTAAAGGTTAGCATGCTTAAAATACGTAAGTCGTTTTGTTCAACAAATTTAAGTAGATAACTCATCAGTTGTTTGCATAAGAGCGACAATTTTTGAGATAGTTATTAAAACTGTTTAAAGGTTGTCAAACGTTGTTTCTCGTTGTACATCCTTTAATTCTAGAGTTAAATTGATAAATAACGTGTACGAACTTGTCTAACGCATTTGTTTTGGTTACTCGACGTCTCCGTTCTCGTGTAGCCTACATATTGCGTTTTTTTTTTAATTTGCTTACCGGGCTAAAGGTTAGCATGCTTAAAATACTTAAGTCGTTTTGTTCAACAAATTTAAGTACATAACTCATCAGTTGTTTGCATCAGAGCGACAATTTTTGAGATAGTTATTAAAACTGTTTAAAGGTTGTCAAACGTTGTTTCTCGTTGTATATCCTTTAATTCTAGAGTTAAATTGATAAATAACGTGTACGAATTTGTTTAACGCATTTGTTTTGGTTACTCGACGTCTCCGTTCTCGTGTAGCCTACATATTGCGTTTTTTTTTTAATTTGCTTACCGGGCTAAAGGTTAGCATGCTTAAAATACGTAAGTCGTTTTGTCCAACAAATTTAAGTAGATAACTCATCAGTTGTTTGCATCAGAGCGACAATTTTTGAGATAGTTATTAAAACTGTTTAAAGGTTGTCAAACGTTGTTTCTCGTTGTACATCCTTTAATTCTAGAGTTAAATTGATAAATAACGTGTACGAATTTGTTTAACGCATTTGTTTTGGTTACTCGACGTCTCCGTTCTCGTGTAGCCTACATATTGCGTTTTTTTTTTAATTTGCTTACCGGGCTAAAGGTTAGCATGCTTAAAATACGTAAGTCGTTTTGTTCAACAAATTTAAGTAGATAACTCATCAGTTGTTTGCATCAGAGCGACAATTTTTGAGATAGTTATTAAAACTGTTTAAAGGTTGTCAAACGTTGTTTCTCGTTGTACATCCTTTAATTCTAGAGTTAAATTGATAAATAACGTGTACGAATTTGTTTAACGCATTTGTTTTGGTTACTCGACGTCTCCGTTCTCGTGTAGCCTACATATTGCGTTTTGTTTTTTTAATTTGCTTACCGGGCTAAAGGTTAGCATGCCTAAAATACGTAAGTCGTTTTGTTCAACAAATTTAAGTAGATAACTCATCAGTTGTTTGCATCAGAGCGACAATTTTTGAGATAGTTATTAAAACTGTTTAAAGGTTGTCAAACGTTGTTTCTCGTTGTATATCCTTTAATTCTAGAGTTAAATTAATAAATAACGTGTACGAATTTGTTTAACGCATTTGTTTTGGTTACTCGACGTCTCCGTTCTCGTGTAGCCTACATATTGCGTTTTTTTTAATTTGCTTATCGGGCTAAAGGTTAGCATGCTTAAAATACGTAAGTCGTTTTGTTCAACAAATTTAAGTAGATAACTCATCAGTTGTTTGCATCAGAGCGACAATTTTTGAGATAGTTATTAAAACTGTTTAAAGGTTGTCAAACGTTGTTTCTCGTTGTACATCCTTTAATTCTAGAGTTAAATTGATAAATAACGTGTACGAATTTGTTTAACGCATTTGTTTTGGTTACTCGACGTCTCCGTTCTCGTGTAGCCTACATATTGCGTTTTTTTTTTTAATTTGCTTACCGGGCTAAAGGTTAGCATGCTTAAAATACGTAAGTCGTTTTGTTCAACAAATTTAAGTAGATAACTCATCAGTTGTTTGCATCAGAGCGACAATTTTTGAGATAGTTATTAAAACTGTTGTCGTATATATACCGAATGTCGACACACATGTATATACACGATATATTACTTACGTATCAGGATGTTCGTTTACTAATAAAAGCGTTCAAATGTTAGTTAAAATTAGTAGATATAATTAGTAATCATTTTATAGCAAAGGTATTTGTGATTACAGAGTTATGAATTAATATATGATATTTTATATGAAACCGCTCTGCTCGTACTCGTATGACCGCTCTTCGGAGATATTCGTTTACTAGTGACGCCGGTAGAGTCGTGTTGTCAGTGTTGAACTTGTAGGGATGCATTTTAATAGGCGTGACAGCTCGGCTATTCCTGACCTGAATCGTCCTCGATTTCGTCGTCGGATTCAAGTTCAGGGCTATTGCTACACCAAGGTTTTATCTTATCGGAGGAGTAAACGGAGCAAAATTTCTTGTTTGTTATTTGGTAACCTGGGATGTCTTCCAATAAATAGCGATCATTTCCCAGGGCTTTTCGAACTATGTATGGCCCACGGTATTTAGGCTCAAGCTTTCTTGATTCACCCGTCGAAGGTGGTTCATTCTCTATTACAACTAGGTCTTCTTCGGTGTATATTTTTGGCTTTTTATGTCGTTGATCGAAACGTTTCTTCCATTTCTCACGTTCGTTGACAATGTTGACTTCGGCTTGATTGCGTTTTTCTAAAGCAGTCAACTTTGATGGCTCTTCGTCGATATCACTATGTATGGCGGCAAGTAATTCGTTAGATACGACGTCTCGGAGTTTAAAATCGAAGACAAGTTCGTTTGGACTAAAACCTGTCGTAGCATTTTTACGCGACTTAACTGACCATTGGAGATCTCTCAATTGCAGATTCCAGTCTTTCGGATTTGCGGTGGTAGTTCGCAGAAATGTTAGAATACATTGGTTCGCGCGCTCAACCTGACCATTTGCACGAGATGTGCGAACAGCAGTTTTTGTGTGTTTAATGTTATTTTCATTGCAAAAATCTTCAAAGGCTTTCGAAGTAAAAGATGTTCCTCTATCGGTTACGATGTGCGATGGAAGACCAAAATACGATGACATTTCGTTAAGGGACTTAAGAACGTGCAATGTTTTAGTATCGCGAGCGGGCTTTACAACAAGAAATTTACTAAATGCATCAGAAATAGCAATTACGTAGCTATTTCCTCGCTTGCTGCGAATAAAGGGACCTAGGTGATCTATATGAATACGATAGAACGGAATTGGCTTAATAGCGTCGATATAGAGGCTGCCTTCGCTTTTGTCAGTACGTTGTCTTTGATAGCAGCATTTTATACAAGCAGCTATATAGAACTTTACGTACCTTCTCATATTTGGAAACCAGTACGTCTGTTGAATGCGTTCGAGCGTTTTTTCAAGAGCGGGATGACCTGTCTGATCATGGCATAATTGAACAATGCGCCAGCGTACACCTTTGGGTACAACCAATTTTGCACCACCAGGTTGTTTTCTATACAAACGGTTGTTACGGAGTTGATATTCTGATTTTATTGCTTGTGTTTGCGATGACTTTACTGTACCATTTAAATTATTTATGTGTTGTCGTAGTTTTTCGTCCTGCATTTGCATCGTAAGGAGCCAATCATTCATGTCGATATTTACGTTCAATACGAATCCAGCTGGCTCAACTTCCCTAGCAGGTTGGTCAGGCATTCGGCTCAATGCATCAACATGTTGTAACCTACTACCTTGACGATGTACGCATTCAAAATCGTACTCGAGTAATTTTAGCCACCAGCGTGCTATTTTGGACTTAAGTTCTTTATTCTGCTTTACTTGCGTGATTGCAGAGCAGTCTGTTACAAGACGAAAGGGTTTTCCTAGTAGGTATATGCGAAAACGTTGTAGTGTTTCCACAACAGCGAGAACTTCGAGCTCGTAGCTGTGGTATCGTGTTTCGGTATCGGTGCAATGACGACTATAATAAAATACGGGCCGCAATTCACCCCCATCGGTTGATTGTAGAAGTACACCTGCTAACCCAACACTACTTGCGTCGGTATGTACTTCATGTTGGGCATTGTAGTCATATAACACAAGGATTGGTTCATTCGTTAGTAGGGAAATTAATGTTTCGAAAGCATGCTGTTGCTCAGAACCCCAAGTAAATTTTTCCTGATTATTTTTAGTTAGTAAAATGCAGAGTGGTTTCGATAAAATTGAATAGTCCTTTACGAATTTTCGAAAGAAACCCGTGAGACCTAAAAATCTTCTTACCTCCGTTACATTGGTAGGCCGTTGAAAATTCTTTATGGCGTTGACCTTATGTAGTCCCGGTGTAATGCCGTTCTCGTTAATGCCGTGTCCAAGGTACTCAATCTCTGTTGCCAGGAACTTACACTTATCAGGGCGTAGTGTAAGTCCTGCTTCTTTTAAAAGTTTTAGGAACCGCTCTAAACGTAGCAGTCCTTCACATACAGTTTTACTTGGTATTACGATGTCGTCTAAATAAATTACAACTTCGCCCGAATTCATTTTAGCCGCGATTTTATTCATTATAGACTGGAAAGTCGCCGGCGCGTTTACGAGTCCGAAAGGCATACGGTTAAACTCGAAGTGTCCATCTGACGTTACGAACGCGGTATATTGTTTTGACGGCTCATCGATTTCTATCTGATGATAGCCCATACGGAGGTCGAGAGTACTAAAATACCGGTTACCCGCGAGTTGCGCAAACTGTTCCTCCATGTTCGGCATGGGGAATGGTTGTTTCACTGTGTTTTTGTTAAGGCAACGGTAATCTATGCAGAGTCTATGCTCTTTGTTCTTTTTCTCCACTAAAACAACTGGAGACGAAAACGAAGATTCGCTCGGACGAATTATATTATTTTCTAACAACTCTGAAATTATTTGCGATATTATCGGACGTTTAGCAAACGGAACTCGATATGGTTTTAACTGAATCGGCGTATCATTCTTTAGAACAATTCTCATTTTTGAAACCACGCATTTTCCAATATTTTCGATATTACTTGCAAACACTCCTCTGTACTCGTTTAGTACGTTTTCGAATTGTTGATTCTCTTTTTCATTTAACCCGTGTGGACTAGTTATGTTACGAACTTGCTCGATACGACATTCATCGTTTTCAATTATTAAACGCGTACTCGAACCGCACAGTACATCCTTACCGAGGAGTACGTTTTCCGAAATTAGCTCGTCACTAATAACCACTAGATTTGCTTCAAATGCGTGATCATCAATCTTTAACAATACATTCATTACGCAAGTGGAAATGTATTCTCCACCACCAAAACCTCGTAGCACTGTTATTACGTTTTTGAGTGTTCCTATACGGTTAGCAAATGTTTTTCGTACTAGCGTACGGGTACTACCTGGGTCGACGAAACCATTTGTGGCATGACCATTTACGCTTATATTCTTCACGATACCGTCGTTATTTTTTTTAACATTTTTATAAACAACCGGAGCTTCTATTGTGTTTACGATATCTTTCTTTTGGGCCGGACACTCTTCACTTCTATGTGTCGTGCGTTGACAGTTTGAACACCTTTGTTTTTTCTGTGGCTCTGTACAATTAATAGCTAAGTGACCGAATTTAGCACAATTATAGCACTTTAGATTATTTGTTACACGCGGGATTTGTTTATTGTTAGACGAATCAACGCATTCTTTCACAACTACTGGTTGCGATTTTGTTGTGGAATAACTTATTTTTGGTTTATATGCACTTTGTTGTACGTCGTTATAAACATTGTAACTCATTATGTCCTTCAACAAATCTTGACACCGCGTATATTCGTTCGATATTTTGCGTTTAAGATCGTTATCGTTTACACCATTTATAATGTGTCGCGCAATACTAGATTCTGTTAACCCACCTTTATTTCCAAGTGCTAACATTTTATAAAAGTATTCAACCGGCGATTCGTTTTGGTGACGTTTTGTTCGCGAGAGTTTTATATGCGAATCCGCTTCATTAATCGTACACGGAAAATCTGTTAAGAATTTGTTTACAAACTGTGGCCAATTTACAAACGCGCATTGTAGTGAATCGATCCATAATTTTGCGGCACCACGCATTTTTTGTTGCACAGCAAAAATTATGGCACTTTCTTGCCAATTATAGGCATTTTTCAGCATTTCAACACGTTTAACGAATTGTATTGAATTTAAAGATGTTTCGCTTGTTGGGTTATAATCAGGTAATAGCTCAACAATATCTTTGATCTTATAAGAAGAATATTCGGAATACAATGGGATTGGAACACTATTTGCATGAAAAACATTGCTTCCAATTGGAATTTGTTGGAAAGGTGCAGTTGGTATCTCTGCCCTCTGCCACTGCGGCATGAAATTGCCACTTACATACGTTGTTGTTGTTGTTGGTTGCATATTTGTATTACACGTATACACGGGTGTAACAGGTGATGACGATATTGTCGGCTCGAAATTTAGCGTACGCGTATTCACTCGCGCATTTACATTTGTCGTTGTTTGTTTATTTACTAGGCGCTCAATAGTTTTCTCGAGCGCAGATATACGTTCTACCATAGTGACTTCGTCTGCTTCACTTTCATATTCGCTAAGATTATTTTCTTCATTTGTATTTAAACGTTGCAGGAGTTGATTTTTCGTGCCAGAAGTTGGCAAACCAGCGTCCTTGCATTTTTTTCGCAATTCTTTTAAAGTGATATTTATTTTCGACATTTTGTTTTGATTGCTTTATTCGATGTTAGTTGTATACACGACAACACAAATGTACGAGCGATTAGTAATGACACGTGCGAGTACGAGATAGATATAGACACGGTTTTTGAAACGTTAGCGAATGCGTATAATGAAACACAAACCAAATATAAAACGAAAATACAAAGGGATGCGACAATTGATGTATGTATGCACGAATTGCAAAACTACCAATTCGAATTTTGCCGTTGAGCGCAGCTACAAAGCGTATGTCGCTGGAGCCCTAAAATTTGCCGGAGTCTCACAAAATGTGTGGTTATGTTTCGTGTTAAAACGTTTGACACTGAAACTTTCTATTTCACGCGTTTTCACAATTAAACCCGTTTTGTTATTTAGTTTTGATAACGCTTGTTGCAGTTATGCATTTTATTAATATTTTAAATTAATAATTTCACAAATTTTCGCACTGTTCGTAGGCGTAGTTCAATCTTACTTCTGAACTGTCGTATATATACCGAATGTCGACACACATGTATATACACGATATATTACTTACGTATCAGGATGTTCGTTTACTAATAAAAGCGTTCAAATGTTAGTTAAAATTAGTAGATATAATTAGTAATCATTTTATAGCAAAGGTATTTGTGATTACAGAGTTATGAATTAATATATGATATTTTATATGAAACCGCACTGCTCGTACTCGTATGACCGCTCTTCGGAGATATTCGTTTACTAGTGACGCCGGTAGAGTCGTGTTGTCAGTGTTGAACTTGTAGGGATGCATTTTAATAGGCGTGACACTGTTTAAAGGTTGTCAAACGTTGTTTCTCGTTGTATATCCTTTAATTCTAGAGTTAAATTGATAAATAACGTGTACGAATTTGTTTAACGCATTTGTTTTGGTTACTCGACGTCTCCGTTCTCGTGTAGCCTACATATTGGGTTTTTTTTTAATTTGCTTACCGGGCTAAAGGTTAGCAAGATTAAAATACGTAACTCGTTTTGTTCAACAAATTTAAGTAGATAACTCATCAGTTGTTTGCATCAGAGCGACAATTTTTGAGATAGTTATTAAAACTGTTTAAAGGTTGTCAAACGTTGTTTCTCGTTGTATATCCTTTAATTCTAGAGTTAAATTGATAAATAACGTGTACGAATTTGTTTAACGCATTTGTTTTGGTTACTCGACGTCTCCGTTCTCGTGTAGCCTACATATTGCGTTTTTTTTTTAATTTGCTTACCGGGCTAAAGGTTAGCATGCTTAAAATACGTAAGTCGTTTTGTTCAACAAATTTGAGTAGATGACTCAGCAGTTGTTTGCATCAGAGCGACAATTTTTGAGATAGTTATTAAAAGTGTTTAAAGGTTGTCAAACGTTGTTTCTCTTTGTATATCCTTTAATTCTAGAGTTAAATTGATAAATAACGTGTGCGAATTTGCTTAACGCATTTGTTTTGGTTACTCGACGTCTCCGTTCTCGTGTATCCTACATATTGCGTTTTTTTTTTTAATTGCTTACCGGGCTAAAGGTTAGCATGCTTAAAATACGTAAGTCGTTTTGTTCAACAAATTTAAGTAGATAACTCATCAGTTGTTTGCATCAGAGCGACAATTTTTGAGATAGTTATTAAAACTGTTTAAAGGTTGTCAAACGTTGTTTCTCGTTGTACATCCTTTAATTCTAGATTTAAATTGATAAATAACGTGTACGAATTTGTTTAACGCATTTGTTTTGGTTACTCGATGTCTCCGTTCTCGTGTAGCCTACATATTGCGTTTTTTTTTTAAATTTGCTTACCGGGCTAAAGGTTAGCATGCTTAAAATACGTAAGTCGTTTTGTTCAACAAATTTAAGTAGATAACTCATCAGTTGTTTGCATCAGAGCGACAATTTTTGAGATAGTTATTAAAACTGTTTAAAGGTTGTCAAACGTTGTTTCTCGTTGTACATCCTTTAATTCTAGAGTTAAATTGATAAATAACGTGTACGAATTCGTATAACGCATTTGTTTTGGTTACTCGACGTCTCCGTTCTCGTGTAGCCTACATATTGCGTTTTTTTTTTTAATTTGCTTACCGGGCTAAAGGTTAGCATGCTTAAAATACGTAAGTCGTTTTGTTCAACAAATTTAAGTAGATAACTCATCAGTTGTTTGCATCAGAGCGACAATTTTTGAGATAGTTATTAAAACTCTTTAAAGGTTGTCAAAAGTTGTTTCTCGTTGTATATCCTTTAATTCTAGAGTTAAATTGATAAATAACGTGTAGGAATTTGTTTAACGCATTTGTTTTGGTTACTCGACGTCTCCGTTCTCGTGTAGCCTACATATTGCGTTTTTTTTTTAATTTGCTTACCGGGCTAAAGGTTAGCATGCTTAAAATACGTAAGTCGTTTTGTTCAACAAACTTAAGTAGATAACTCATCAGTTGTTTGCATCAGAGCGACAATTTTTGAGATAGTTATTAAAACTGTTTAAAGGTTGTCAAACGTTGTTTCTCGTTGTATATCCTTTAATTCTAGAGTTAAATTGATAAATAACGTGTAGGAATTTGTTTAACGCATTTTTTTTGGTTACTCGACGTCTCCGTTCTCGTGTAGCCTACATATTGCGTTTTTTTTTTAATTTGCTTACCGGGCTAAAGGTTAGCATGCTTAAAATACGTAAGTCGTTTTGTTCAACAAATTTAAGTAGATAACTCATCAGTTGTTTGCATCAGAGCGACAATTTTTGAGATAGTTTTAAAACTGTTTAAAGGTTGTCAAACGTTGTTTCTCGTTGTACATCCTTTAATTCTAGAGTTAAATTGATAAATAACGTGTACGAATTTGTTTAACGCATTTGTTTTGGTTACTCGACGTCTCCGTTCTCGTGTAGCCTACATATTGCGTTTTTTTTTTAATTTGCTTACCGGGCTAAAGGTTAGCATGCTTAAAATACGTAAGTCGTTTTGTTCAACAAATTTAAGTAGATAACTCATCAGTTGTTTGCATCAGAGCGACAATTTTTGAGATAGTTATTAAAACTGTTTAAAGGTTGTCAAACGTTGTTTCTCGTTGTATATCCTTTAATTCTAGAGTTAAATTGATAAATAACGTGTACGAATTTGTTTAACGCATTTGTTTTGGTTACTCGACGTCTCCGTTCTCGTGTAGCCTACATATTGCGTTTTTTTTTAATGTGCTTATCGGGCTAAAGGTTAGCATGCTTAAAATACGTAAGTCATTTTGTTCAACAAATTTAAGTAGATAACTCATCAGTTGTTTGCATCAGAGCGACAATTTTTGAGATAGTTATTAAAACTATTTAAAGGTTGTCAAACGTTGTTTCTCGTTGTACATCCTTTAATTCTAGAGTTAAATTGATAAATAACGTGTACGAATTTGTTTAACGCATTTGTTTTGGTTACACGACGTCTCCGTTCTCGTGTAGCCTACATATTGCGTTTTTTTTTTAGTTTGCTTACCGGTCTAAAGGTTAGCATGATTAAAATACGTAAGTCGTTTTGTTCAACAAATTTAAGTAGATAACTCATCAGTTGTCTGCATCAGAGCGACAATTTTTGAGATAGTTATTAAAACTGTTTAAAGGTTGTCAAACGTTGTTTCTCGTTGTACATCCTTTAATCCTAGAGTTAAATTGATAAATAACGTGTACGAATTTGTTTAACGCATTTGTTTTGGTTACTCGACGTCTCCGTTCTCGTGTAGCCTACATATTGCGTTTTTTTTTTAATTTGCTTACCGGGCTAAATGTTATCATGCTTAAAATACGTAAGTCGTTTTGTTCAACAAATTTAAGTAGATAAGTCATCAGTTGTTTGCATCAGAGCGACAATTTTTGAGATAGTTATTAAAACTGTTTAAAGGTTGTCAAACGATGTTTCTCGTTGTATATCCTTTAATTCTAGAGTTAAATTGATAAATAACGTGTACGGATTTGTTTAACGCATTTGTTTTGGTTACTCGACGTCTCCGTTCTCGTGTAGCCTACATATTGCGTTTTTTTTTTAATTTGCTTACCGGGCTAAAGGTTAGCATGCTTAAAATACGTAAGTCGTTTTGTTCAACAAATTTACGTAGATAACTCATCAGTTGTTTGCATCAGAGCGACAATTTTTGAGATAGTTATTAAAACTGTTTAAAGGTTGTCAAACGTTGTTTCTCGTTGTACATCCTTTAATTCTAGAGTTAAATTGATAAATAACGTGTACGAATTTGTTTAACGCATTTGTTTTGGTTACTCGACGTCTCCGTTCTCGTGTAGCCTACATATTGCGTTTTTTTTTTTAATTTGCTTACCGGGCTAAAGGTTAGCATGCTTAAAATACGTAAGTCGTTTTGTTCAACAAATTTAAGTACATAACTCATCAGTTGTTTGCATCAGAGCGACAATTTTTCAGATAGTTATTAAAACTATTTAAAGGTTGTCAAACGATGTTTCTCGTTGTATATCCATTAATTCTAGAGTTAAATTGATAAATAACGTGTACGAATTTGTTTAACGCATTTGTTTTGGTTACTCGACGTCTCCGTTCTCGTGTAGCCTACATATTGCATTTTTTTTTTTAATTTGCTTACCGGGCTAAAGGTTAGCATGCTTAAAATACGTAAGTCGTTTTGTTCAACAAATTTAAGTAGATAACTCATCAGTTGTTTGCATCAGAGCGACAATTTTTGAGATAGTACTTAAAACTGTTTAAAGGTTGTCAAACGTTGTTTCTCGTTGTACATCCTTTAATTCTAGAGTTAAATTGATAAATAACGTGTACGAATTTGTTTAACGCATTTGTTTTGGTTACTCGACGTCTCCGTTCTCGTGTAGCCTACATATTGCGTTTTTTTTTTTAATTTGCTTACCGGGCTAAAGGTTAGCATGCTTAAAATACGTAAGTCGTTTTGTTCAACAAATTTAAGTAGATAACTCATCAGTTGTTTGCATCAGAGCAACAATTTTTGAGATAGTTATTAAAACTGTTTAAAGGTTGTCAAACGTTGTTTCTCGTTGTACATCCTTTAATTCTAGATTTAAATTGATAAATAACGTGTACGAATTTGTTTAACGCATTTGTTTTGGTTACTCGATGTCTCCGTTCTCGTGTAGCCTACATATTGCGTTTTTTTTTTAAATTTGCTTACCGGGCTAAAGGTTAGCATGCTTAAAATACGTAAGTCGTTTTGTTCAACAAATTTAAGTAGATAACTCATCAGTTGTTTGCATCAGAGCGACAATTTTTGAGATAGTTATTAAAACTGTTTAAAGGTTGTCAAACGTTGTTTCTCGTTGTACATCCTTTAATTCTAGATTTAAATTGATAAATAACGTGTACGAATTTGTTTAACGCATTTGTTTTGGTTACTCGACGTCTCCGTTCTCGTGTAGCCTACATATTGCGTTTTTTTTTTAATTTGCTTACCGGGCTAAAGGTTAGCATGCTTAAAATACGTAAGTCGTTTTGTTCAACAAATTTAAGTAGATAACTCATCAGTTGTTTGCATCAGAGCGACAATTTTTGAGATAGTTATTAAAACTGTTTAAAGGTTGTCAAACGTTGTTTCTCGTTGTATATCCTTTAATTCTAGAGTTAAATTAATAAATAACGTGTACGAATTTGTTTAACGCATTTGTTTTGGTTACTCGACGTCTCCGTTCTCGTGTAGCCTACATATTGCGTTTTTTTTTTTAATTTGCTTACCGGGCTAAAGGTTAGCATGCCTAAAATACGTAAGTCGTTTTGTTCAACAAATTTAAGTAGATAACTCATCAGTTGTTTGCATCAGAGCGACAATTTTTGAGATAGTTATTAAAACTGTTTAAAGGTTGTCAAACGTTGTTTCTCGTTGTATATCCTTTAATTCTAGAGTTAAATTAATAAATAACGTGTACGAATTTGTTTAACGCATTTGTTTTGGTTACTCGACGTCTCCGTTCTCGTGTAGCCTACATATTGCGTTTTTTTTTAATTTGCTTATCGGGCTAAAGGTTAGCATGCTTAAAATACGTAAGTCGTTTTGTTCAACAAATTTAAGTAGATAACTCATCAGTTGTTTGCATCAGAGCGACAATTTTTGAGATAGTTATTAAAACTGTTTAAAGGTTGTCAAACGTTGTTTCTCGTTGTACATCCTTTAATTCTAGATTTAAATTGATAAATAACGTGTACGAATTTGTTTAACGCATTTGTTTTGGTTACTCGATGTCTCCGTTCTCGTGTAGCCTACATATTGCGTTTTTTTTTAAATTTGCTTACCGGGCTAAAGGTTAGCATGCTTAAAATACGTAAGTCGTTTTGTTCAACAAATTTAAGTAGATAACTCATCAGTTGTTTGCATCAGAGCAACAATTTTTGAGATAGCTTTTAAAACTGTTTAAAGGTTGTCAAACGTTGTTTCTCGTTGTATATCCTTTAATTCTAGAGTTAAATTAATAAATAACGTGTACGAATTTGTTTAACGCATTTGTTTTGGTTACTCGACGTCTCCGTTCTCGTGTAGCCTACATATTGCGTTTTTTTTTAATTTGCTTATCGGGCTAAAGGTTAGCATGCTTAAAATACGTAAGTCGTTTTGTTCAACAAATTTAAGTAGATAACTCATCAGTTGTTTGCATCAGAGCGACAATTTTTGAGATAGTTATTAAAACTGTTTAAAGGTTGTCAAACGTTGTTTCTCGTTGTATATCCTTTAATTCTAGAGTTAAATTAATAAATAACGTGTACGAATTTGTTTAACGCATTTGTTTTGGTTACTCGACGTCTCCGTTCTCGTGTAGCCTACATATTGCGTTTTTTTTTTTAATTGCTTACCGGGCTAAAGGTTAGCATGCTTAAAATACGTAAGTCGTTTTGTTCAACAAATTTAAGTAGATAACTCATCAGTTGTTTGCATCAGAGCGACAATTTTTGAGATAGTTATTAAAACTGTTTAAAGGTTGTCAAACGTTGTTTCTCGTTGTACATCCTTTAATTCTAGATTTAAATTGATAAATAACGTGTACGAATTTGTTTAACGCATTTGTTTTGGTTACTCGATGTCTCCGTTCTCGTGTAGCCTACATATTGCGTTTTTTTTTTTAATTTGCTTACCGGGCTAAAGGTTAGCATGCTTAAAATACGTAAGTCGTTTTGTTCAACAAATTTAAGTAGATAACTCATCAGTTGTTTGCATCAGAGCGACAATTTTTGAGATAGTTATTAAAACTGTTTAAAGGTTGTCAAACGTTGTTTCTCGTTGTACATCCTTTAATTCTAGAGTTAAATTGATAAATAACGTGTGCGAATTTGTTTAACGCATTTGTTTTGGTTACTCGACGTCTCCGTTCTCGTGTAGCTTACATATTGCGTTTTTTTTTTTAATTTGCTTACCGGGCTAAAGGTTAGCATGCTTAAAATACGTAAGTCGTTTTGTTCAACAAATTTAAGTAGATAACTCATCAGTTGTTTGCATCAGAGCGACAATTTTTGAGATAGTTATTAAAACTGTTTAAAGGTTGTCAAACGTTGTTTCTCGTTGTATATCCTTTAATTCTAGAGTTAAATTGATAAATAACGTGTACGAATTCGTATAACGCATTTGTTTTGGTTACTCGACGTCTCCGTTCTCGTGTAGCCTACATATTGCGTTTTTTTTTTTAATTTGCTTACCGGGCTAAAGGTTAGCATGCTTAAAATACGTAAGTCGTTTTGTTCAACAAATTTAAGTAGATAACTCATCAGTTGTTTGCATCAGAGCGACAATTTTTGAGATAGTTATTAAAACTCTTTAAAGGTTGTCAAAAGTTGTTTCTCGTTGTATATCCTTTAATTCTAGAGTTAAATTGATAAATAACGTGTAGGAATTTGTTTAACGCATTTGTTTTGGTTACTCGACGTCTCCGTTCTCGTGTAGCCTACATATTGCGTTTTTTTTTTTAATTTGCTTACCGGGCTAAAGGTTAGCATGCTTAAAATACGTAAGTCGTTTTGTTCAACAAATTTAAGTAGATAACTCATCAGTTGTTTGTATCAGAGCGACAATTTTTGAGATAGTTATTAAAACTGTTTAAAGGTTGTCAAACGTTGTTTCTCGTTGTATATCCTTTAATTCTAGAGTTAAATTGATAAATAACGTGTAGGAATTTGTTTAACGCATTTTTTTTGGTTACTCGACGTCTCCGTTCTCGTGTAGCCTACATATTGCGTTTTTTTTTTAATTTGCTTACCGGGCTAAAGGTTAGCATGCTTAAAATACGTAAGTCGTTTTGTTCAACAAATTTAAGTAGATAACTCATCAGTTGTTTGCATCAGAGCGACAATTTTTGAGATAGTTTTAAAACTGTTTAAAGGTTGTCAAACGTTGTTTCTCGTTGTACATCCTTTAATTCTAGAGTTAAATTGATAAATAACGTGTACGAATTTGTTTAACGCATTTGTTTTGGTTACTCGACGTCTCCGTTCTCGTGTAGCCTACATATTGCGTTTTTTTTTTAATTTGCTTACCGGGCTAAAGGTTAGCATGCTTAAAATACGTAAGTCGTTTTGTTCAACAAATTTAAGTAGATAACTCATCAGTTGTTTGCATCAGAGCGACAATTTTTGAGATAGTTATTAAAACTGTTTAAAGGTTGTCAAACGTTGTTTCTCGTTGTATATCCTTTAATTCTAGAGTTAAATTGATAAATAACGTGTACGAATTTGTTTAACGCATTTGTTTTGGTTACTCGACGTCTCCGTTCTCGTGTAGCCTACATATTGCGTTTTTTTTTAATGTGCTTATCGGGCTAAAGGTTAGCATGCTTAAAATACGTAAGTCATTTTGTTCAACAAATTTAAGTAGATAACTCATCAGTTGTTTGCATCAGAGCGACAATTTTTGAGATAGTTATTAAAACTATTTAAAGGTTGTCAAACGTTGTTTCTCGTTGTACATCCTTTAATTCTAGAGTTAAATTGATAAATAACGTGTACGAATTTGTTTAACGCATTTGTTTTGGTTACACGACGTCTCCGTTCTCGTGTAGCCTACATATTGCGTTTTTTTTTTAGTTTGCTTACCGGTCTAAAGGTTAGCATGATTAAAATACGTAAGTCGTTTTGTTCAACAAATTTAAGTAGATAACTCATCAGTTGTCTGCATCAGAGCGACAATTTTTGAGATAGTTATTAAAACTGTTTAAAGGTTGTCAAACGTTGTTTCTCGTTGTACATCCTTTAATCCTAGAGTTAAATTGATAAATAACGTGTACGAATTTGTTTAACGCATTTGTTTTGGTTACTCGACGTCTCCGTTCTCGTGTAGCCTACATATTGCGTTTTTTTTTAATTTGCTTACCGGGCTAAAAGTTATCATGCTTAAAATACGTAAGTCGTTTTGTTCAACAAATTTAAGTAGATAAGTCATCAGTTGTTTGCATCAGAGCGACAATTTTTGAGATAGTTATTAAAACTGTTTAAAGGTTGTCAAACGATGTTTCTCGTTGTATATCCTTTAATTCTAGAGTTAAATTGATAAATAACGTGTACGGATTTGTTTAACGCATTTGTTTTGGTTACTCGACGTCTCCGTTCTCGTGTAGCCTACATATTGCGTTTTTTTTTTAATTTGCTTACCAGGCTAAAGGTTAGCATGCTTAAAATACGTAAGTCGTTTTGTTCAACAAATTTACGTAGATAACTCATCAGTTGTTTGCATCAGAGCGACAATTTTTGAGATAGTTATTAAAACTGTTTAAAGGTTGTCAAACGTTGTTTCTCGTTGTACATCCTTTAATTCTAGAGTTAAATTGATAAATAACGTGTACGAATTTGTTTAACGCATTTGTTTTGGTTACTCGACGTCTCCGTTCTCGTGTAGCCTACATATTGCGTTTTTTTTTTTAATTTGCTTACCGGGCTAAAGGTTAGCATGCTTAAAATACGTAAGTCGTTTTGTTCAACAAATTTAAGTACATAACTCATCAGTTGTTTGCATCAGAGCGACAATTTTTCAGATAGTTATTAAAACTATTTAAAGGTTGTCAAACGATGTTTCTCGTTGTATATCCATTAATTCTAGAGTTAAATTGATAAATAACGTGTACGAATTTGTTTAACGCATTTGTTTTGGTTACTCGACGTCTCCGTTCTCGTGTAGCCTACATATTGCGTTTTTTTTTTAATTTGCTTACCGGGCTAAAGGTTAGCATGCTTAAAATACGTAAGTTGTTTTGTTCAACAAATTTAAGTAGATAACTCATCAGTTGTTTGCATCAGAGCGACAATTTTTGAGATAGTACTTAAAACTGTTTAAAGGTTGTCAAACGTTGTTTCTCGTTGTACATCCTTTAATTCTAGAGTTAAATTGATAAATAACGTGTACGAATTTGTTTAACGCATTTGTTTTGGTTACTCGACGTCTCCGTTCTCGTGTAGCCTACATATTGCGTTTTTTTTTTAATTTGCTTACCGGGCTAAAGGTTAGCATGCTTAAAATACGTAAGTCGTTTTGTTCAACAAATTTAAGTAGATAACTCATCAGTTGTTTGCATCAGAGCGACAATTTTTGAGATAGTTATTAAAACTATTTAAAGGTTGTCAAACGTTGTTTCTCGTTGTACATCCTTTAATTCTAGAGTTAAATTGATAAATAACGTGTACGAATTTGTTTAACGCATTTGGTTTGGTTACTCGACGTCTCCGTTCTCGTGTAGCCTACATATTGCGTTTTTTTTTTTTAATTTGCTTACCTGGCTAAAGGTTAGCATGCTTAAAATACGTAAGTCGTTTTGTTCAACAAATTTAAGTAGATAACTCATCAGTTGTTTGCATCAGAGCGAAAATTTTTGAGATAGTTATTAAAACTATTTAAAGGTTGTCAAACGTTGTTTCTCGTTGTACATCCTTTAATTCTAGAGTTAAATTGATAAATAACGTGTACGAATTTGTTTAACGCATTTGTTTTGGTTACTCGACGTCTCCGTTCTCGTGTAGCCTACATATTGCGTTTTTGTTTAATTTGCTTACCGGGCTAAAGGTTAGCATGCTTAAAATACGTAAGTCGTTTTGTTCAACAAATTTAAGTAGATAACTCATCAGTTGTTTGCATCAGAGCGACAATTTTTGAGATAGTTATTAAAACTGTTTAAAGGTTGTCAAACGTTGTTTCTCTTTGTACATCCTTTAATTCTAGAGTTAAATTGATAAAAACGTGTACGAATTTGTTTAACGCATTTGTTTTGGTTACTCGACGTCTCCGTTCTCGTGTAGCCTACATATTGCGTTTTTTTTTTTAATTTGCTTACCGGGCTAAAGGTTAGCATGCTTAAAATACGTAAGTCGTTTTGTTCAACAAATTTAAGTAGATAACTCATCAGTTGTTTGCATCAGAGCGACAATTTTTGAGATAGTTATTAAAACTGTTTAAAGGTTGTCAAACGTTGTTTCTCGTTGTATATCCTTTAATTCTAGAGTTAAATTGATAAATAACGTGTACGAATTTGTTTAACGCATTTGTTTTGGTTACTCGACGTCTCCGTTCTCGTGTAGCCTACATATTGCGTTTTTTTTTTAATTTGCTTACCGGGCTAAAGGTTAGCATGCTTAAAATACGTAAGTCGTTTTGTTCAACAAATTTAAGTAGATAACTCATCAGTTGTTTGCATCAGAGCAACAATTTTTGAGATAGTTATTAAAACTGTTTAAAGGTTGTCAAACGTTGTTTCTCGTTGTACATCCTTTAATTCTAGAGTTAAATTGATAAATAACGTGTACGAATTTGTTTAACGCATTTGTTTTGGTTACTCGACGTCTCCGTTCTCGTGTAGCCTACATATTGCGTTTTTTTTTAATTTGCTTACCGGGCTAAAGGTTAGCATGCTTAAAATACGTAAGTCGTTTTGTTCAACAAATTTAAGTAGATAACTCATCAGTTGTTTGCATCAGAGCGACAATTTTTGAGATAGTTATTAAAACTGTTTAAAGGTTGTCAAACGTTGTTTCTCGTTGTACATCCTTTAATTCTAGAGTTAAATTGATAAATAACGTGTACGAATTTGTTTAACGCATTTGTTTTGGTTACTCGACGTCTCCGTTCTCGTGTAGCCTACATATTGCGTTTTTTTTTTAATTTGCTTACCGGGCTAAAGGTTAGCATGCCTAAAATACGTAAGTCGTTTTGTTCAACAAATTTAAGTAGATAACTCATCAGTTGTTTGCATCAGAGCGACAATTTTTGAGATAGTTATTAAAACTGTTTAAAGGTTGTCAAACGTTGTTTCTCGTTGTATATCCTTTAATTCTAGAGTTAAATTAATAAATAACGTGTACGAATTTGTTTAACGCATTTGTTTTGGTTACTCGACGTCTCCGTTCTCGTGTAGCCTACATATTGCGTTTTTTTTTAATTTGCTTATCGGGCTAAAGGTTAGCATGCTTAAAATACGTAAGTCGTTTTGTTCAACAAATTTAAGTAGATAACTCATCAGTTGTTTGCATCAGAGCGACAATTTTTGAGATAGTTATTAAAACTGTTTAAAGGTTGTCAAACGTTGTTTCTCGTTGTACATCCTTTAATTCTAGAGTTAAATTGATAAATAACGTGTACGAATTTGTTTAACGCATTTGTTTTGGTTACTCGACGTCTCCGTTCTCGTGTAGCCTACATATTGCGTTTTTTTTTTAATTTGCTTACCGGGCTAAAGGTTAGCATGCTTAAAATACGTAAGTCGTTTTGTTCAACAAATTTAAGTAGATAACTCATCAGTTGTTTGCATCAGAGCGACAATTTTTGAGATAGTTATTAAAACTGTTTAAAGGTTGTCAAACGTTGTTTCTCGTTGTATATCCTTTAATTCTAGAGTTAAATTGATAAATAACGTGTACGAATTTGTTTAACGCATTTGTTTTGGTTACTCGACGTCTCCGTTCTCGTGTAGCCTACATATTGGGTTTTTTTTTTAATTTGCTTACCGGGCTAAAGGTTAGCAAGCTTAAAATACGTAAGTCGTTTTGTTCAACAAATTTAAGTAGATAACTCATCAGTTGTTTGCATCAGAGCGACAATTTTTGAGATAGTTATTAAAACTGTTTAAAGGTTGTCAAACGTTGTTTCTCGTTGTATATCCTTTAATTCTAGAGTTAAATTGATAAATAACGTGTACGAATTTGTTTAACGCATTTGTTTTGGTTACTCGACGTTTCCGTTCTCGTGTAGCCTACATATTGCGTTTTTTTTTTAATTTGCTTACCGGGCTAAAGGTTAGCATGCTTAAAATACGTAAGTCGTTTTGTTCAACAAATTTGAGTAGATGACTCAGCAGTTGTTTGCATCAGAGCGACAATTTTTGAGATAGTTATTAAAAGTGTTTAAAGGTTGTCAAACGTTGTTTCTCGTTGTATATCCTTTAATTCTAGAGTTAAATTGATAAATAACGTGTGCGAATTTGTTTAACGCATTTGTTTTGGTTACTCGACGTCTCCGTTCTCGTGTAGCCTACATATTGCGTTTTTTTTTTTAATTGCTTACCGGGCTAAAGGTTAGCATTCTTAAAATACGTAAGTCGTTTTGTTCAACAAATTTAAGTAGATAACTCATCAGTTGTTTACATCAGAGCGACAATTTTTGAGATGGTTATTAAAACTGTTTAAAGGTTGTCAAACGTTGTTTCTCGTTGTATATCCTTTAATTCTAGAGTTAAATTGATAAATAACGTGTACGTATTTGTTTAACGCACTTGTTTTGGTTACTCGACGTCTCCGTTCTCGTGTAGCCTACATATTGCGTTTTTTTTTTAATTTGCTTACCGGGCTAAAGGTTAGCATGCTTAAAATACGTAAGTCGTTTTGTTCAACAAATTTAAGTAGATAACTCATCAGTTGTTTGCATCAGAGCGACAATTTTTGAGATAGTTATTAAAACTGTTTAAAGGTTGTCAAACGTTGTTTCTCGTTGTATATCCTTTAATTCTAATGTTAAATTGATAAATAACGTGTACGAATTTGTTTAACGCATTTGTTTTGGTTACTCGACGTCTCCGTTCTCGTGTAGCCTACATATTGCGTTTTTTTTTTAATTTGCTTACCGGGCTAAAGGTTAGCATGCTTAAAATACGTAAGTCGTTTTGTTCAACAAATTTAAGTAGATAACTCATCAGTTGTTTACATCAGAGCGACAATTTTTGAGATAGTTATTAAAACTGTTTAAAGGTTGTCAAACGTTGTTTCTCGTTGTACATCCTTCAATTCTAGAGTTAAATTGATAAATAATGTGTACGAATTTGTTTAACGCATTTGTTTGGTTACTCGACGTCTCCGTTCTCGTGTAGCCTACATATTGCGTTTTTTTTTAATTTGCTTACCGGGCTAAAGGTTAGCATGCTTAAAATACGTAAGTCGTTTGGTTCAACAAATTTAAGTAGATAACTCATCAGTTGTTTGCATCAGAGCGACAATTTTTGAGATAGTTATTAAAACTGTTTAAAGGTTGTCAAACGTTGTTTCTCGTTGTACATCCTTTAATTCTAGAGTTAAATTGATAAATAACGTGTACGAATTTGTTTAACGCATTTGTTTTGGTTACTCGACGTCTCCGTTCTCGTGTAGCCTACATATTGCGTTTTTTTTTTAATTTGCTTACCGGGCTAAAGGTTAGTATGCTTAAAATACGTAAGTCGTTTTGTTCAACAAATTTAAGTAGATAACTCATCAGTTGTTTGCATCAGAGCGACAATTTTTGAGATAGTTATTAAAACTGTTTAAAGGTTGTCAAACGTTGTTTCTCGTTGTATATCCTTTAATTCTAGAGTTAAATTGATAAATAACGTGTACGAATTTGTTTAACGCATTTGTTTTGGTTACTCGACGTCTCCTTTCTCGTGTAGCCTACATATTGCGTTTTTTTTTTTAATTTGCTTACCGGGCTAAAGGTTAGCATGCTTAAAATACGTAAGTCGTTTTGTTCAACAAATTTGAGTAGATGACTCAGCAGTTGTTTGCATCAGAGCGACAATTTTTGAGATAGTTATTAAAAGTGTTTAAAGGTTGTCAAACGTTGTTTCTCGTTGTATATCCTTTAATTCTAGAGTTAAATTGATAAATAACGTGTGCGAATTTGTTTAACGCATTTGTTTTGGTTACTCGACGTCTCCGTTCTCGTGTAGCCTACATATTGCGTTTTTCTTTTAATTGCTTACCGGGCTAAAGGTTAGCATGCTTAAAATACGTAAGTCGTTTTGTTCAACAAATTTAAGTAGATAACTCATCAGTTGTTTACATCAGAGCGACAATTTTTGAGATAGTTATTAAAACTGTTTAAAGGTTGTCAAACGTTGTTTCTCGTTGTATATCCTTTAATTCTAGAGTTAAATTGATAAATAACGTGTACGTATTTGTTTAACGCACTTGTTTTGGTTACTCGACGTCTCCGTTCTCGTGTAGCCTACATATTGCGTTTTTTTTTTAATTTGCTTACCGGGCTAAAGGTTAGCATGCTTAAAATACGTAAGTCGTTTTGTTCAACAAATTTAAGTAGATAACTCATCAGTTGTTTGCATCAGAGCGACAATTTTTGAGATAGTTATTAAAACTGTTTAAAGATTGTCAAACGTTGTTTCTCGTTGTATATCCTTTAATTCTAATGTTAAATTGATAAATAACGTGTACGAATTTGTTTAACGCATTTGTTTTGGTTACTCGACGTCTCCGTTCTCGTGTAGCCTACATATTGCGTTTTTTTTTTAATTTGCTTACCGGGCTAAAGGTTAGCATGCTTAAAATACGTAAGTCGTTTTGTTCAACAAATTTAAGTAGATAACTCATCAGTTGTTTACATCAGAGCGACAATTTTTGAGATAGTTATTAAAACTGTTTAAAGGTTGTCAAACGTTGTTTCTCGTTGTACATCCTTTAATTCTAGAGTTAAATTGATAAATAATGTGTACGAATTTGTTTAACGCATTTGTTTTGGTTACTCGACGTCTCCGTTCTCGTGTAGCCTACATATTGCGTTTTTTTTTTAATTTGCTTACCGGGCTAAAGGTTAGCATGCTTAAAATACGTAAGTCGTTTTGTTCAACAAATTTAAGTAGATAACTCATCAGTTGTTTGCATCAGAGCGACAATTTTTGAGATAGTTATTAAAACTGTTTAAAGGTTGTCAAACGTTGTTTCTCGTTGTACATCCTTTAATTCTAGAGTTAAATTGATAAATAACGTGTACGAATTTGTTTAACGCATTTGTTTTGGTTACTCGACGTCTCCGTTCTCGTGTAGCCTACATATTGCGTTTTTTTTTAATTTGCTTACCGGGCTAAAGGTTAGTATGCTTAAAATACGTAAGTCGTTTTGTTCAACAAATTTAAGTAGATAACTCATCAGTTGTTTGCATCAGAGCGACAATTTTTGAGATAGTTATTAAAACTGTTTAAAGGTTGTCAAACGTTGTTTCTCGTTGTATATCCTTTAATTCTAGAGTTAAATTGATAAATAACGTGTACGAATTTGTTTAACGCATTTGTTTTGGTTACTCGACGTCTCCGTTCTCGTGTAGCCTACATATTGCGTTTTTTTTTTTTAACCTTCATCTGCTCTTTGCGTCGAAATCGACGCAAAAGCAATATATTTTTTGCATTTTTGTGAAAAAAATTGGCTCAAAATTATTTATTTTTCTTGACTTTGTAAATAACAGTTCTTTACATATTTCAAATTGGTTTTGGATACAAAAATTTGTTTTTCTTGGGATTTATTCAAAAAGTTACGTTGGTAACCCTCATGCGTCGTTTTCGACGCATATGGGAAAACGTATGTTTTTTGGCGGGAAAGTTAGTTTCAAATGTCATTTTTGCAAGTGAAGAAGGTGTTTGTGATTAGTTTGTGAAATTTTATATAAAATAAAAGAAACTCACGAAATAAATAATATGTGTCATCCCGAAATATTTGTCGAGTGAGGAAATAGGAGCTCTTATCAATCAAAGTGATGAAGATAGCTGCAGCCTCTCCGATATAAGTGATGATTATATGCTTGATGTATCAGGAGGTAGTGAAAGTGAAACTTTTTTGGATGGTAGTGAATGCGAAGAAGATAATAATACCCGATCTACTAGAAGTGATGGTATTGGTACTGCTTCAAACGGTGATACATTGTACCTTTCGAAAGGTGGAACAATATGGCAGGCAGAACCTTTTCAGCAGCACAATGGTAGACTCAGAAGTGAGAATATTATCAATCTGTTACCTGGAGTTACTCGATATGCTAAAGCTCGTGTTAGCAATATAAAAGATTCGTTTCTCCTTTTTTTACCACCACATCTGGAAAATATTATTCTAAAGCATACAAATGCATTTGCTAGAGCTAACCATGGTGAAGACTGCATGGAAATTGATTCTTCTTTACTTGAAGCGTATATTGGCATTTTGATTTTAGCTGGCGTGTATAGGTATTATGTATGTATGTATGTATGTATGTATGTATAGGTATTAACAATTTTTTATTGAATAATGTTATAAACAAAATATACAAATCAATTTGTAGATTTAAAAATGAAACATTGGTAGATTTATTCGATGCACAGTATTGTCGGCCGATTTTTAGAGCTATAATGTCAAAAAATACATTCCAATATGTAACGCAAGTACTTCGTTTTGATGATGCTATGAGTCGCAGACAGCAAACGTCTGCAGATAAGTTTGCTCCCATCAGAGAGGTATTTGAAAAATGGTCAGATCTATTAGCAGACTATTACAACCTACGCGAATGTGTAACTGTTGATGAGCAGCTACTAGGTTTCAGAGGCCGGTGCAAGTTTCGGCAGTATATGCCTTCCAAACCAGAAAAATATGGAATCAAGTTTTGGGTGTGGGTCTGCTCTGAAAGTTGCTACGTAAGAAAAATACAGCCATATTTGGGTAAACCAGCCGGTGTGAGCACATGCGAAAAAAATTAGGGTCAGCGAGCTGTTTTGGATATGGTTTCTGGGTTGAAAGGTCGCAACGTGACAATGGATAATTTTTTTTCCTCATATGGCCTCGGCCAGGAATTATTAGCAGCAGGTATTACAATGTTGGGAACTATGAGAAAAAATAAGACATCGATCCCTCCAATTCTCCTAAAATGCAAAAACCTACCATTGTTCAAGTCAACATTCGCATTCACAAATAATACTGCACTTGTTTCTTACATTGGGAGGAAAAATAAATGTACAATTTTACAAAGTACTTTGCACAACTCTATCGAAGTCCAAGACGGGACTAAAAGGCTACCATCTATTATAAACTACTATAATAAAACAAAAGGTCCGTGTATGGTAAACTTATTTATATGTTTTTTTTTGGATGACTCAAGTTTGTTTTTCTTTTAAAACAGGAGGAGTGGATACAGTTGATAAAATGCTTTCATGCTATAGTTGCAAGAGGAAAACTAATCGATGGCCCATAGCTGTGTTTGCCAATATAATAGACATATCTGCTTTGAACACATTCATAATTTTCAATGAAATTAATCCTGATTGGCAGCGTACCCAGAAAACAACTATTCGAAGGAATTTTCTAAAGGAACTAGGATTATTGCTAGCCACACCATATATGGAAAATAGAACTGTAAAGCCGAGAACCAGTTCAGCAGCAAATTTAGTTGAAATTGCTTCCTCATCTAAACATGTTACAGCTAAACAAGCTACTGGAGCAAAAAGTGTTCCACAACAAATAAAATGCAGACAAAGGTGCTGGGAAAAAATTAAGCTTCCAAAAATAATATGCACACTACCATTTGCTGCTTCTGTAAAAAAGGGGCATGCAAGACCGTTCATAATAGGAACATATGCATTAAATGTATCGAAAATAAGCTTGCCTAATAATTCTTTAAAATAAAAATGACTACTTTTTGTAAAATAAATAAAAAAATCACAATTTTGCAAAAGTTATTGCGTACTTAAATTCATTTTATATGTTAAAAAATTTGAATAACTACATATGCGTCGAAAACGACGCAGGAACGTCAGAAACGTTAGTTTTTTTTAAGAGCAGATGAAGGTTAATTTGCTTACCGGGCTAAAGGTTAGCATGCTTAAAATACGTAAGTCCTTTTGTTCAACAAATTTGAGTAGATAACTCAGCAGTTGTTTGCATCAGAGCGACAATTTTTGAGATAGTTATTAAAACTGTTTAAAGGGTGTCAAACGTTGTTTCTCGTTGTATATCCTTTAATTCTAGAGTTAAATTGATAAATAACGTGTACGAATTTGTTTAACGCATTTGTTTTGGTTACTCGACGTCTCCGTTCTCGTGTAGCCTACATATTGCGTTTTTTTTTTAATTTGCTTACCGGGCTAAAGGTTAGCATGCTTAAAATACGTAAGTCGTTTTGTTCAACAAATTTAAGTAGATAACTCATCAGTTGTTTGCATCAGAGCGACAATTTTTGAGATAGTTATTAAAACTGTTTAATGGTTGTCAAACGTTGTTTCTCGTTGTATATCCTTTAATTCTAGAGTTAAATTGATAAATAACGTGTACGAATTTGTTTAACGCATTTGTTTTGGTTACTCGACGTCTCCGTTCTCGTGTAGCCTACATATTGCGTTTTTTTTTTAATTTGCTTACCGGGCTAAAGGTTAGCATGCTTAAAATACGTAAGTCGTTTTGTTCAACAAATTTAAGTAGATATCTCATCAGTTGTTTGCATCAGAGCGACAATTTTTGAGATAGTTATTAAAACTGTTTAAAAGGTTGTCAAACGTTGTTTCTCGTTGTATATCCTTTAATTCTAGAGTTAAATTGATAAATAACGTGTACGAATTTGTTTAACGCATTTGTTTTGGTTACTCGACGTCTCCGTTCTCGTGTAGCCTACATATTGCGTTTTTTTTAATTTGCTCACCGGGCTAAAGGTTAGCATGCTTAAAATACGTAAGTCGTTTTGTTCAACAAATTTAAGTAGATAACTCATCAGTTGTTTGCATCAGAGCGACAATTTTTGAGATAGTTATTAAAACTGTTTAAAGGTTGTCAAACGTTGTTTCTCGTTGTATATCCTTTAATTCTAGAGTTAAATTGATAAATAACGTGTACGAATTTGTTTAACGCATTTGTTTTGGTTACTCGACGTCTCCGTTCTCGTGTAGCCTACATATTGGGTTTTTTTTTTAATTTGCTTACCGGGCTAAAGGTTAGCAAGCTTAAAATACGTAAGTCGTTTTGTTCAACAAATTTAAGTAGATAACTCATCAGTTGTTTGCATCAGAGCGACAATTTTTGAGATAGTTATTAAAACTGTTTAAAGGTTGTCAAACGTTGTTTCTCGTTGTATATCCTTTAATTCTAGAGTTAAATTGATAAATAACGTGTACGAATTTGTTTAACGCATTTGTTTTGGTTACTCGACGTCTCCGTTCTCGTGTAGCCTACATATTGCGTTTTTTTTTTTAATTTGCTTACCGGCTAAAGGTTAGCATGCTTAAAATACGTAAGTCGTTTTGTTCAACAAATTTAAGTAGATAACTCATCAGTTGTTTGCATCAGAGCGACAATTTTTGAGATAGTTATTAAAACTGTTTAAAGGTTGTCAAACGTTGTTTCTCGTTGTACATCTTTTAATTCTAGAGTTAAATTGATAAATAACGTGTACGAATTTGTTTAACGCATTTGTTTTGGTTACTCGACGTCTCCGTTCTCGTGTAGCCTACATATTGCGTTTTTTTAAATTTGCTTACCGGGCTAAAGGTTAGCATGCTTAAAATACGTAAGTCGTTTTGTTCAACAAATTTAAGTAGATAACTCATCAGTTGTTTGCATCAGAGCGACAATTTTTGAGATAGTTATTAAAACTGTTTAAAGGTTGTCAAACGTTGTTTCTCGTTGTATATCCTTTAATTCTAGAGTTAAATTGATAAATAACGTGTACGAATTTGTTTAACGCATTTGTTTTGGTTACTCGACGTCTCCGTTCTCGTGTAGCCTACATATTGGGTTTTTCTTTTAATTTGCTTACCGGGCTAAAGGTTAGCAAGCTTAAAATACGTAAGTCGTTTTGTTCAACAAATTTAAGTAGATAACTCATCAGTTGTTTGCATCAGAGCGACAATTTTTGAGATAGTTATTAAAACTGTTTAAAGGTTGTCAAACGTTGTTTCTCGTTGTACATCTTTTAATTCTAGAGTTAAATTGATAAATAACGTGTACGAATTTGTTTAACGCATTTGTTTTGGTTACTCGACGTCTCCGTTCTCGTGTAGCCTACATATTGCGTTTTTTTTTTTAATTTGCTTACCGGGCTAAAGGTTAGCAAGCTTAAAATACGTAAGTCGTTTTGTTCAACAAATTTAAGTAGATAACTCATCAGTTGTTTGCATCAGAGCGACAATTTTTGAGATAGTTATTAAAACTGTTTAAAGGTTGTCAAACGTTGTTTCTCGTTGTATATCCTTTAATTCTAGAGTTAAATTGATAAATAACGTGTACGAATTTGTTTAACGCATTTGTTTTGGTTACTCGACGTCTCCGTTCTCGTGTAGCCTACATATTGCGTTTTTTTTTTTAATTTGCTTACCGGGCTAAAGGTTAGCATGCTTAAAATACGTAAGTCGTTTTGTTCAACAAATTTAAGTAGATAACTCATCAGTTGTTTGCATCAGAGCGACAATTTTTGAGATAGTTATTAAAACTGTTTAAAGGTTGTCAAACGTTGTTTCTCGTTGTACATCTTTTAATTCTAGAGTTAAATTGATAAATAACGTGTACGAATTTGTTTAACGCATTTGTTTTGGTTACTCGACGTCTCCGTTCTCGTGTAGCCTACATATTGCGTTTTTTTTAATTTGCTTACCGGGCTAAAGGTTAGCATGCTTAAAATACGTAAGTCGTTTTGTTCAACAAATTTAAGTAGATAACTCATCAGTTGTTTGCATCAGAGCGACAATTTTTGAGATAGTTATTAAAACTGTTTAAAGGTTGTCAAACGTTGTTTCTCGTTGTATATCCTTTAATTCTAGAGTTAAATTGATAAATAACGTGTACGAATTTGTTTAACGCATTTGTTTGGTTACTCGACGTCTCCGTTCTCGTGTAGCCTACATATTGGGTTTTTTTTTTAATTTGCTTACCGGGCTAAAGGTTAGCAAGCTTAAAATACGTAAGTCGTTTTGTTCAACAAATTTAAGTAGATAACTCATCAGTTGTTTGCATCAGAGCGTCAATTTTTGAGATAGTTATTAAAACTGTTTAAAGGTTGTCAAACGTTGTTTCTCGTTGTACATCTTTTAATTCTAGAGTTAAATTGATAAATAACGTGTACGAATTTGTTTAACGCATTTGTTTTGGTTACTCGACGTCTCCGTTCTCGTGTAGCCTACATATTGCGTTTTTTTAATTTGCTTACCGGGCTAAAGGTTAGCATGCTTAAAATACGTAAGTCGTTTTGTTCAACAAATTTAAGTAGATAACTCATCAGTTGTTTGCATCAGAGCGACAATTTTTGAGATAGTTATTAAAACTGTTTAAAGGTTGTCAAACGTTGTTTCTCGTTGTATATCCTTTAATTCTAGAGTTAAATTGATAAATAACGTGTACGAATTTGTTTAACGCATTTGTTTTGGTTACTCGACGTCTCCGTTCTCGTGTAGCCTACATATTGGGTTTTTTTTTAATTTGCTTACCGGGCTAAAGGTTAGCAAGCTTAAAATACGTAAGTCGTTTTGTTCAACAAATTTAAGTAGATAACTCATCAGTTGTTTGCATCAGAGCGACAATTTTTGAGATAGTTATTAAAACTGTTTAAAGGTTGTCAAACGTTGTTTCTCGTTGTATATCCTTTAATTCTAGAGTTAAATTGATAAATAACGTGTACGAATTTGTTTAACGCATTTGTTTTGGTTACTCGACGTCTCCGTTCTCGTGTAGCCTACATATTGCGTTTTTTTTTTTAATTTGCTTACCGGGCTAAAGGTTAGCATGCTTAAAATACGTAAGTCGTTTTGTTCAACAAATTTAAGTAGATAACTCATCAGTTGTTTGCATCAGAGCGACAATTTTTGAGATAGTTATTAAAACTGTTTAAAGGTTGTCAAACGTTGTTTCTCTTTGTACATCCTTTAATTCTAGAGTTAAATTGATAAATAACGTGTACGAATTTGTTTAACGCATTTGTTTTGGTTACTCGACGTCTCCGTTCTCGTGTAGCCTACATATTGCGTTTTTTTTTTTAATTTGCTTACCGGGCTAAAGGTTAGCATGCTTAAAATACGTAAGTCGTTTTGTTCAACAAATTTAAGTAGATAACTCATCAGTTGTTTGCATCAGAGCGACAATTTTTGAGATAGTTATTAAAACTGTTTAAAGGTTGTCAAACGTTGTTTCTCGTTGTATATCCTTTAATTCTAGAGTTAAATTGATAAATAACGTGTACGAATTTGTTTAGCGCATTTGTTTTGGTTACTCGACGTCTCCGTTCTCGTGTAGCCTACATATTGCGTTTTTTTTTTAATTTGCTTACCGGGCTAAAGGTTAGCATGCTTAAAATACGTAAGTCGTTTTGTTCAACAAATTTAAGTAGATAACTCATCAGTTGTTTACATCAGAGCGACAATTTTTGAGATAGTTATTAAAACTGTTTAAAGGTTGTCAAACGTTGTTTCTCGTTGTACATCCTTTAATTCTAGAGTTAAATTGATAAATAATGTGTACGAATTTGTTTAACGCATTTGTTTTGGTTACTCGACGTCTCCGTTCTCGTGTAGCCTACATATTGCGTTTTTTTTTTAATTTGCTTACCGGGCTAAAGGTTAGCATGCTTAAAATACGTAAGTCGTTTTGTTCAACAAATTTAAGTAGATAACTCATCAGTTGTTTGCATCAGAGCGACAATTTTTGAGATAGTTATTAAAACTGTTTAAAGGTTGTCAAACGTTGTTTCTCGTTGTACATCCTTTAATTCTAGAGTTAAATTGATAAATAACGTGTACGAATTTGTTTAACGCATTTGTTTTGGTTACTCGACGTCTCCGTTCTCGTGTAGCCTACATATTGCGTTTTTTTTTAATTTGCTTACCGGGCTAAAGGTTAGTATGCTTAAAATACGTAAGTCGTTTTGTTCAACAAATTTAAGTAGATAACTCATCAGTTGTTTGCATCAGAGCGACAATTTTTGAGATAGTTATTAAAACTGTTTAAAGGTTGTCAAACGTTGTTTCTCGTTGTATATCCTTTAATTCTAGAGTTAAATTGATAAATAACGTGTACGAATTTGTTTAACGCATTTGTTTTGGTTACTCGACGTCTCCGTTCTCGTTGTATATCCTTTAATTCTAGAGTTAAATTGATAAATAACGTGTACGAATTTGTTTAACGCATTTGTTTTGGTTACTCGACGTCTCCGTTCTCGTGTAGCCTACATATTGCGTTTTTTTTTTTAATTTGCTTACCGGGCTAAAGGTTAGCATGCTTAAAATACGTAAGTCGTTTTGTTCAACAAATTTAAGTAGATAACTCATCAGTTGTTTGCATCAGAGCGACAATTTTTGAGATAGTTATTAAAACTGTTTAAAGGTTGTCAAACGTTGTTTCTCGTTGTACATATTTTAATTCTAGAGTTAAATTGATAAATAACGTGTACGAATTTGTTTAACGCATTTGTTTTGGTTACTCGACGTCTCCGTTCTCGTGTAGCCTACATATTGGGTTTTTTTTTTAATTTGCTTACCGGGCTAAAGGTTAGCAAGCTTAAAATACGTAAGTCGTTTTGTTCAACAAATTTAAGTAGATAACTCATCAGTTGTTTGCATCAGAGCGACAATTTTTGAGATAGTTATTAAAACTGTTTAAAGGTTGTCAAACGTTGTTTCTCGTTGTACATCTTTTAATTCTAGAGTTAAATTGATAAATAACGTGTACGAATTTGTTTAACGCATTTGTTTTGGTTACTCGACGTCTCCGTTCTCGTGTAGCCTACATATTGCGTTTTTTTAATTTGCTTACCGGGCTAAAGGTTAGCATGCTTAAAATACGTAAGTCGTTTTGTTCAACAAATTTAAGTAGATAACTCATCAGTTGTTTGCATCAGAGCGACAATTTTTGAGATAGTTATTAAAACTGTTTAAAGGTTGTCAAACGTTGTTTCTCGTTGTATATCCTTTAATTCTAGAGTTAAATTGATAAATAACGTGTACGAATTTGTTTAACGCATTTGTTTTGGTTACTCGACGTCTCCGTTCTCGTGTAGCCTACATATTGGGTTTTTTTTTAATTTGCTTACCGGGCTAAAGGTTAGCAAGCTTAAAATACGTAAGTCGTTTTGTTCAACAAATTTAAGTAGATAACTCATCAGTTGTTTGCATCAGAGCGACAATTTTTGAGATAGTTATTAAAACTGTTTAAAGGTTGTCAAACGTTGTTTCTCGTTGTATATCCTTTAATTCTAGAGTTAAATTGATAAATAACGTGTACGAATTTGTTTAACGCATTTGTTTTGGTTACTCGACGTCTCCGTTCTCGTGTAGCCTACATATTGCGTTTTTTTTTTAAATTTGCTTACCGGGCTAAAGGTTAGCATGCTTAAAATACGTAAGTCGTTTTGTTCAACAAATTTAAGTAGATAACTCATCAGTTGTTTGCATCAGAGCGACAATTTTTGAGATAGTTATTAAAACTGTTTAAAGGTTGTCAAACGTTGTTTCTCTTTGTACATCCTTTAATTCTAGAGTTAAATTGATAAATAACGTGTACGAATTTGTTTAACGCATTTGTGTTGGTTACTCGACGTCTCCGTTCTCGTGTAGCCTACATATTGCGTTTTTTTTTTTAATTTGCTTACCGGGCTAAAGGTTAGCATGCTTAAAATACGTAAGTCGTTTTGTTCAACAAATTTAAGTAGATAACTCATCAGTTGTTTGCATCAGAGCGACAATTTTTGAGATAGTTATTAAAACTGTTTAAAGGTTGTCAAACGTTGTTTCTCGTTGTATATCCTTTAATTCTAGAGTTAAATTGATAAATAACGTGTACGAATTTGTTTAGCGCATTTGTTTTGGTTACTCGACGTCTCCGTTCTCGTGTAGCCTACATATTGCGTTTTTTTTTTAATTTGCTTACCGGGCTAAAGGTTAGCATGCTTAAAATACGTAAGTCGTTTTGTTCAACAAATTTAAGTAGATAACTCATCAGTTGTTTACATCAGAGCGACAATTTTTGAGATAGTTATTAAAACTGTTTAAAGGTTGTCAAACGTTGTTTCTCGTTGTACATCCTTTAATTCTAGAGTTAAATTGATAAATAATGTGTACGAATTTGTTTAACGCATTTGTTTTGGTTACTCGACGTCTCCGTTCTCGTGTAGCCTACATATTGCGTTTTTTTTTTAATTTGCTTACCGGGCTAAAGGTTAGCATGCTTAAAATACGTAAGTCGTTTTGTTCAACAAATTTAAGTAGATAACTCATCAGTTGTTTGCATCAGAGCGACAATTTTTGAGATAGTTATTAAAACTGTTTAAAGGTTGTCAAACGTTGTTTCTCGTTGTACATCCTTTAATTCTAGAGTTAAATTGATAAATAACGTGTACGAATTTGTTTAACGCATTTGTTTTGGTTACTCGACGTCTCCGTTCTCGTGTAGCCTACATATTGCGTTTTTTTTTAATTTGCTTACCGGGCTAAAGGTTAGTATGCTTAAAATACGTAAGTCGTTTTGTTCAACAAATTTAAGTAGATAACTCATCAGTTGTTTGCATCAGAGCGACAATTTTTGAGATAGTTATTAAAACTGTTTAAAGGTTGTCAAACGTTGTTTCTCGTTGTATATCCTTTAATTCTAGAGTTAAATTGATAAATAACGTGTACGAATTTGTTTAACGCATTTGTTTTGGTTACTCGACGTCTCCGTTCTCGTGTAGCCTACATATTGCGTTTTTTTTTTAATTTGCTTACCGGGCTAAAGGTTAGCATGCTTAAAATACGTAAGTCGTTTTGTTCAACAAATTTGAGTAGATAACTCAGCAGTTGTTTGCATCAGAGCGACAATTTTTGAGATAGTTATTAAAACTGTTTAAAGGGTGTCAAACGTTGTTTCTCGTTGTATATCCTTTAATTCTAGAGTTAAATTGATAAATAACGTGTACGAATTTGTTTAACGCATTTGTTTTGGTTACTCGACGTCTCCGTTCTCGTGTAGCCTACATATTGCGTTTTTTTTTTAATTTGCTTACCGGGCTAAAGGTTAGCATGCTTAAAATACGTAAGTCGTTTTGTTCAACAAATTTAAGTAGATAACTCATCAGTTGTTTGCATCAGAGCGACAATTTTTGAGATAGTTATTAAAACTGTTTAAAGGTTGTCAAACGTTATTTCTCGTTGTATATCCTTTAATTCTAGAGTTAAATTGATAAATAACGTGTACGAATTTGTTTAACGCATTTGTTTTGGTTACTCGACGTCTCCGTTCTCGTGTAGCCTACATATTGCGTTTTTTTTTTAATTTGCTTACCGGTCTAAAGGTTAGCATGCTTAAAATACGTAAGTCGTTTTGTTCAACAAATTTAAGTAGATATATCATCAGTTGTTTGCATCAGAGCGACAATTTTTGAGATAGTTATTAAAACTGGTTAAAGGTTGTCAAACGTTGTTTCTCGTTGTATATCCTTTAATTCTAGAGTTAAATTGATAAATAACGTGTACGAATTTGTTTAACGCATTTGTTTTGGTTACTCGACGTCTCCGTTCTCGTGTAGCCTACATATTGCGTTTTTTTTTTTAATTTGCTCACCGGGCTAAAGGTTAGCATGCTTAAAATACGTAAGTCGTTTTGTTCAACAAATTTAAGTAGATAACTCATCAGTTGTTTGCATCAGAGCGACAATTTTTGAGATAGTTATTAAAACTGTTTAAAGGTTGTCAAACGTTGTTTCTCGTTGTACATCCTTTAATTCTAGAGTTAAATTGATAAATAACGTGTACGAATTTGTTTAACGCATTTGTTTTGGTTACTCGACGTCTCCGTTCTCGTGTAGCCTACATATTGCGTTTTTTTTTTAATTTGCTTACCGGGCTAAAGGTTAGCATGCTTAAAATACGTAAGTCGTTTTGTTCAACAAATTTAAGTAGATAACTCATCAGTTGTTTGCATCAGAGCGACAATTTTTGAGATAGTTATTAAAACTGTTTAAAGGTTGTCAAACGTTGTTTCTCGTTGTACATCTTTTAATTCTAGAGTTAAATTGATAAATAACGTGTACGAATTTGATTAACGCATTTGTTTTGGTTACTCGACGTCTCCGTTCTCGTGAAGCCTACATATTGCGTTTTTTTTTTTAATTTGCTTACCGGGCTAAAGGTTAGCATGCTTAAAATACGTAAGTCGGTTTGTTCAACAAATTTAAGTAGATAACTCATCAGTTGTTTGCATAAGAGCGACAATTTTTGAGATAGTTATTAAAACTGTTTAAAGGTTGTCAAACGTTGCTTCTAGTTGTATATCCTTTAATTCTAGAGTTAAATTGATAAATAACGTGTACGAATTTGTTTAACGCATTTGTTTTGGTTACTCGACGTCTCCGTTCTCGTGTAGCCTACACATTGCGTTTTTTTTTTAATTTGCTTACCGGGCTAAAGGTTAGCATGCTTAAAATACGTAAGTCGTTTTGTTCAACAAATTTAAGTAGATAACTCATCAGTTGTTTGCATCAGAGCGACAATTTTTGAGATAGTTATTAAAACTGTTTAAAGGTTGTCAAACGTTGTTTCTCGTTGTATATTCTTTAATTCTAGAGTTAAATTGATAAATAACGTGTACGAATTTGTTTAACGCATTTGTTTTGGTTACCCGACGTCTCCGTTCTCGTGTAGCCTACATATTGCGTTTTTTTTTTAATTTGCTTACCGGGCTAAAGGTTAGCATGCTTAAAATACGTAAGTCGTTTTGTTCAACAAATTTAAGTAGATAACTCATCAGTTGTTTGCATCAGAGCGACAATTTTTGAGATAGTTATTAAAACTGTTTAAAGATTGTCAAACGTTGTTTCTCGTTGTATATCCTTTAATTCTAGAGTTAAATTGATAAATAACGTGTACGAATTTGTTTAACGCATTTGTTTTGGTTACTCGACGTCTCCGTTCTCGTGTAGCCTACATATTGCGTTTTTTTTTAATTTGCTTACCGGGCTAAAGGTTAGCATGCTTAAAATACGTAAGTCGGTTTGTTCAACAAATTTAAGTAGATACCTCATCAGTTGTTTGCATAAGAGCGACAATTTTTGAGATAGTTATTAAAACTGTTTAAAGGTTGTCAAACGTTGTTTCTCGTTGTATATCCTTTAATTCTAGAGTTAAATTGATAAATAACATGTACGAATTTGTTTAACGCATTTGTTTTGGTTACTCGACGTCTCCGTTCTCGTGTAGCCTACACATTGCGTTTTTTTTTTTAATTTGCTTACCGGGCTAAAGGTTAGCATGCTTAAAATACGTAAGTCGTTTTGTTCAACAAATTTAAGTAGATAACTCATCAGTTGTTTGCATCAGAGCGACAATTTTTGAGATAGTTATTAAAACTGTTTAAAGGTTGTTAAACGTTGTTTGTCGTTGTACATCCTTTAATTCTAGAGTTAAATTGATAAATAACGTGTACGAATTTGTTTAACGCATTTGTTTTGGTTACTCGACGTCTCCGTTCTCGTGTAGCCTACATATTGCGTTTTTTTTTAATTTGCTTACCGGGCTAAAGGTTAGCATGCTTAAAATACGTAAGTCGTTTTGTTCAACAAATTTAAGTAGATAACTCATCAGTTGCTTGCATCAGAGCGACAATTTTTGAGATAGTTATTAAAACTGTTTAAAGGTTGTCAAACGTTGTTTCTCGTTGTACATCCTTTAATTCTAGAGTTAAATTGATAAATAACGTGTACGAATTTGTTTAACGCATTTGTTTTGGTTACTCGACGTCTCCGTTCTCGTGTAGCCTACATATTTCGTTTTTTTTTTTAATTTGCTAACCGGGCTAAAGGTTAGCATGCTTAAAATACGTAAGTCGTTTTGTTCAACAAATTTAAGTAGATAACTCATCAGTTGTTTACATCAGAGCGACAATTTTTGAGATAGTTATTAAAACTGTTTAAAGGTTGTCAAACGTTGTTTCTAGTTGTACATCCTTTAATTCTAGAGTTAAATTTATAAATAACGTGTACGAATTTTTTTAACGCATTTGTTTTGGTTACTCGACGTCTCCGTTCTCGTGTAGCCTACATATTGCGTTTTTTTTTTTAATTTGCTTACCGGGCTAAAGGTTAGCATGCTTAAAATACGTAAGTCGTTTTGTTCAACAAATTTAAGTAGATAACTCATCAGTTGTTTGCATCAGAGCGACAATTTTTGAGATAGTTATTAAAACAGTTTAAAGGTTGCCAAACGTTGTTTCTCGTTGTACATCCTTTAATTCTAGAGTTAAATTGATAAATAACGTGTACGAATTTGTTTAACGCATTTGTTTTGGTTACTCGACGTCTCCGTTCTCGTGTAGCCTACATATTGCGTTTTTTTTTTTAATTTGCTTACCGGGCTAAAGGTTAGCATGCTTAAAATACGTAAGTCGTTTTGTTCAACAAATTTAAGTAGATAACTCATCAGTTGTTTGCATCAGAGCGACAATTTTTGAGATAGTTATTAAAACAGTTTAAAGGTTGTCAAACGTTGTTTCTCGTTGTACATCCTTTAATTCTAGAGTTAAATTGATAAATAACGTGTACGAATTTGTTTAACGCATTTGTTTTGGTTACTCGACGTCTCCGTTCTCGTGTAGCCTACATATTGCGTTTTTTTTTTTAATTTGCTTACCGGGCTAAAGGTTAGCATGCTTAAAATACGTAAGTCGTTTTGTTCAACAAATTTAAGTAGATAACTCATCAGTTGTTTGCATCAGAGCGACAATTTTTGAGATAGTTATTAAAACTGTTTAAAGGTTGTCAAAAGTTGTTTCTCGTTGTATATCCTTTAATTCTAGAGCTAAATTGATAAATAACGTGTACGAATTTGCTTAACGCATTTGTTTTGGTTACTCGACGTCTCCGTTCTCGTGTAGCCTACATATTGCGTTTTTTTTTAAATTTGCTTACCGGGCTAAAGGTTAGCATGCTTAAAATACGTAAGTCGGTTTGTTCAACAAATTTAAGTAGATAACTCTTCAGTTGTTTGCATAAGAGCGACAATTTTTGAGATAGTTATTAAAACTGTTTAAAGGTTGTCAAACGTTGTTTCTCGTTGTATATCCTTTAATTCTAGAGTTAAATTGATAAATAACGTGTAAGAATTTGTTTAACGCATTTGTTTTGGTTACTCGACGTCTCCGTTCTCGTGTAGCCTACATATTGCGTTTTTTTTTTTTAATTTGCTTACCGGGCTAAAGGTTAGCATGCTTAAAATACATAAGTCGGTTTGTTCAACAAATTTAAGTAGATAACTCTTCAGTTGTTTGCATAAGAGCGACAATTTTTGAGATAGTTATTAAAACTGTTTAAAGGTTGTCAAACGTTGTTTCTCGTTGTATATCCTTTAATTCTAGAGTTAAATTGAAAAATAACGTGTACGAATTTGTTTAACGCATTTGTTTTGGTTACTCGACGTCTCCGTTCTCGGGTAGCCTACATATTGCGTTTTTTTTTTTAATTTGCTTACCGGGCTAAAGGTTAGCATGTTTAAAATACGTAAGTCGTTTTGTTCAACAAATTTAAGTAGATAACTCATCAGTTGTTTGCATCAGAGCGACAATTTTTGACATAGTTATTAAAACTGTTTAAAGGTTGTCAAACGTTGTTTCTCGTTGTATATCCTTTAATTCTAGAGTTAAATTGATAAATAACGTGTACGAATTTGTTTAACGCATTTGTTTTGGTTACTCGACGTCTCCGTTCTCGTGTAGCCTACATATTGCGTTTTTTTTTTAATTTGCTTACCGGGCTAAAGGTTAGCATGCTTAAAATACGTAAGTCGTTTTGTTCAACAAATTTAAGTAGATAACTCATCAGTTGTTTGCATCAGAGCGACAATTTTTGAGATAGTTATTAAAACTGTTTAAAGGTTGTCCAACGATGTTTCTCGTTGTATATCCTTTAATTCTAGAGTTAAATTGATAAATAACTTGTACGAATTTGTTTAACGCATTTGTTTTGGTTACTCGACGTCTCCGTTCTCGTGTAGCCTACATATTGCGTTTTTTTTTAATTTGCTTACAGGGCTAAAGGTTAGCATGCTTAAAATACGTAAGTCGTTTTGTTCAACAAATTTAAGTAGATAACTCATCTGTTGTTTGCATCAGAGCGACAATTTTTGAGATAGTTATTAAAACTGTTTAAAGGTTGTCAAACGTTGTTTCTCGTTGTATATCCTTTAATTCTAGAGTTAAATTGATAAATAACGTGTACGAATTTGTTTAACGCATTTGTTTTGGTTACTCGACGTCTCCGTTCTCGTGTAGCCTACATATTGCGTTTTTTTTTAATTTGCTTACCGGGCTAAAGGTTAGCATGCTTAAAATACGTAAGTCGTTTTGTTCAACAAATTTAAGTAGATAACTCATCAGTTGTTTGCATCAGAGCGACAATTTTTGAGATAGTTATTAAAACTATTTAAAGGTTGTCAAACGTTGTTTCTCGTTGTACATCCTTTAATTCTAGAGTTAAATTGATAAATAACGTGTACGAATTTGTTTAACGCATTTGTTTTGGTTACTCGACGTCTCCGTTCTCGTGTAGCCTACATATTGCGTTTTTTTTTAATTTGCTTACCGGGCTAAAGGTTAGCATGCTTAAAATACGTAAGTCGTTTTGTTCAACAAATTTAAGTAGATAACTCATCAGATGTTTGCATCAGAGCGACAATTTTTGAGATAGTTATTAAAACTGTTTAAAGGTTGTCAAACGTTGTTTCTCGTTGTATATCCTTTAATTCTAGAGTTAAATTGATAAATAACGTGTACGAATTTGTTTAACGCATTTGTTTTGGTTACTCGACGTCTCCGTTCTCGTGTAGCCTACATATTGCGTTTTTTTTTAATTTGCTTACCGGGCTAAAGGTTAGCATGCTTAAAATACGTAAGTCGTTTTGTTCAACAAATTTAAGTAGATAACTCATCAGTTGTTTGCATCAGAGCGACAATTTTTGAGATAGTTATTAAAACTGTTTAAAGGTTGTCAAACGTTGTTTCTCGTTGTATATCCTTTAATTCTAGAGTTAAATTGACAAATAACGTATACGAATTTGTTTAACGCATTTGTTTTGGTTACTCGACGTCTCCGTTCTCGGGTAGCCTACATATTGCGTTTTTTTTAATTTGCTTACCGGGCTAAAGGTTAGCATGCTTAAAATACGTAAGTCGTTTTGTTCAACAAATTTAAGTAGATAACTCATCAGTTGTTTGCATCAGAGCGACAATTTTTGAGATAGTTATTAAAACTGTTTAAAGGTTGTCAAACGTTGTATCTCGTTGTACATCCTTTAATTTTAGAGTTAAATTGATAAATAACGTGTACGAATTTGTTTAACGCATTTGTTTTGGTTACTCGACGTCTCCGTTCTCGTGTAGCCTACATATTGCGTTTTTTTTTTAATTTGCTTACCGAGCTAAAGGTTAGCATGCTTAAAATACGTAAGACGTTTTGTTCAACAAATTTAAGTAGATAACTCATCAGTTGTTTGCATCAGAGCGACAATTTTTGAGATAGTTATTAAAACTGTTTAAAGGTTGTCAAACGTTGTTTCTCGTTGTATATCCTTTAATTCTAATGTTAAATTGATAAATAACGTGTACGAATTTGTTTAACGCATTTGTTTTGGTTACTCGAGGTCTCCGTTCTCGTGTAGCCTACATAATGCGTTTTTTTTTTAATTTGCTTACCGGGCTAAAGGTTAGCATGCTTAAAATACGTAAGTCGTTTTGTTCAACAAATTTAAGTAGATAACTCATCAGTTGTTTGCATCAGAGCGACAATTTTTGAGATAGTTATTAAAACTGTTTAAAGGTTGTCAAACGTTGTTTCTCGTTGTATATCCTTTAATTCTAATGTTAAATTGATAAATAACGTGTACGAATTTGTTTAACGCATTTGTTTTGGTTACTCGAGGTCTCCGTTCTCGTGTAGCCTACATATTGCGTTTTTTTTTTAATTTGCTTACCGGGCTAAAGGTTAGCATGCTTAAAATACGTAAGTCGTTTTGTTCAACAAATTTAAGTAGATAACTCATCAGTTGTTTGCATCAGAGCGACAATTTTTGAGATAGTTATTAAAACTGTTTAAAGGTTGTCAAACGTTGTTTCTCGTTGTATATCCTTTAATTCTAGAGTTAAATTGATAAATAACGTGTACGAATTTGTTTAACGCATTTGTTTTGGTTACTCGACGTCTCCGTTCTCGTGTAGCCTACATATTGCGTTTTTTTTTTTTAATTTGCTTACCGGGCTAAAGGTTAGCATGCTTAAAATACGTAAGTCGTTTTGTTCAACAAATTTAAGTAGATAACTCATCAGTTGTTTGCATCAGAGCGACAATTTTTGAGATAGTTATTAAAACTATTTAAAGGTTGTCAAACGATGTTTCTCGTTGTATATCCTTTAATTCTAGAGTTAAATTGATAAAGAACGTGTACGAATTTGTTTAACGCATTTGTTTTGGTTACTCGACGTCTCCGTTCTCGTGTAGCCTACATATTGCGTTTTTTTTTTAATTTGCTTACCGGGCTAAAGGTTAGCATGCTTAAAATACGTAAGTCGTTTTGTTCAACAAATTTAAGTAGATAACTCATCAGTAGTTTACATCAGAGCGACAATTTTTGAGATAGTTATTAAAACTGTTTAAAGGTTGTCAAACGTTGTTTCTCGTTGTATATCCTTTAATTCTAGAGTTAAATTGATAAATAACGTGTACGAATTTGTTTAACGCATTTGTTTTGGTTACTCGACGTCTCCGTTCTCGTGTAGCCTACATATTGCGTTTTTTAATTAATTTGCTTACCGGGCTAAAGGTTAGCATGCTTAAAATACGTAAGTCGTTTTGTTCAACAAATTTAAGTAGATAACTCATCAGTTGTTTGCATCAGAGCGACAATTTTTGAGATAGTTATTAAAACTGTTTAAAGGTTGTCAAACGTTGTTTCTCGTTGTATATCCTTTAATTCTAGAGTTAAATTGATAAATAACGTGTACGAATTTGTTTAACGCATTTGTTTTGGTTACTCGACGTCTCCGTTCTCGTGTAGCCTACATATTGCGTTTTTTTTTTAATTTGCTTACCGGGCTAAAGGTTAGCATGCTTAAAATACGTAAGTCGTTTTGTTCAACAAATTTAAGTAGATAACTCATCAGTTGTTTGCATCAGAGCGACAATTTTTGAGATAGTTATTAAAACTGTTTGAAGGTTGTCAAACGTTGTTTCTCGTTGTATATCCTTTAATTCTAGAGTTAAATTGATAAATAACGTATACGAATTTGTTTAACGCATTTGTTTTGGTTACTCGACGTCTCCGTTCTCGTGTAGCCTACATATTGCGTTTTTTTTAATTTGCTTACCGGGCTAAAGGTTAGCATGCTTAAAATACGTAAGTCGTTTTGTTCAACAAATTTAAGTAGATAACTCATCAGTTGTTTACATCAGAGCGACAATTTTTGAGATAGTTATTAAAACTGTTTAAAGGTTGTCAAACGTTGTATCTCGTTGTACATCCTTTAATTCTAGAGTTAAATTGATAAATAACGTGTACGAATTTGTTTATCGCATTTGTTTTGGTTACTCGACGTCTCCGTTCTCGTGTAGCCTACATATTGCGTTTTTTTTTTAATTGGCTTACCGGGCTAAAGGTTAGCATGCTTAAAATACGTAAGACGTTTTGTTCAACAAATTTAAGTAGATAAATCAACAGTTGTTTGCATCAGAGCGACAATTTTTGAGATAGTTATTAAAACTGTTTAAAGGTTGTCAAACGTTGTTTCTCGTTGTATATCCTTTAATTCTAATGTTAAATTGATAAATAACGTGTACGAATTTGTTTAACGCATTTGTTTTGGTTACTCGAGGTCTCCGTTCTCGTGTAGCCTACATATTGCGTTTTTTTTTTAATTTGCTTACCGGGCTAAAGGTTAGCATGCTTAAAATACGTAAGTCGTTTTGTTCAACAAATTTAAGTAGATAACCCATCAGTTGTTTGCATCTGAGCGACAATTTTTGAGATAGTTATTAAAACTGTTTAAAGGTTGTCAAACGTTGTTTCTCGTTGTATATCCGTTAATTCTAGAGTTAAATTGATAAATAACGTTAACGAATTTGTTTAACGCATTTGTTTTGGTTACTCGACGTTTCCGTTCTCGTGTAGCGTACATATTGCGTTTTTTTTAATTTGCTTACCGGGCTAAAGGTTAGCATGCTTAAAATACGTAAGCCGTTTTGTTCAACAAATTTGAGTAGATAACTCAGCAGTTGTTTGCATCAGAGCGACAATTTTTGAGATAGTTATTAAAACTGTTTAAAGGTTGTCAAACGTTGTTTCTCGTTGTATATCCTTTAATTCTAGAGTTAAATTGATAAACAACGTGTACGAATTTGTTTAACGCATTTGTTTTGGTTACTCGACGTCTCCGTTCTCGTGTAGCCTACATATTGCGTTTTTTTTTTTTAATTTGCTTACCGGGCTAAAGGTTAGCATGCTTAAAATACGTAAGTCGTTTTGTTCAACAAATTTAAGTAGATAACTCATCAGTTGTTTGCATCAGAGCGACAATTTTTGAGATAGTTATTAAAACTGTTTAAAGGTTGTCAAACGTTGTTTCTCGTTGTATATCCTTTAATTCTAGAGTTAAATTGATAAATAACGTGTACGAATTTGTTTAACGCATTTGTTTTGGTTACTCGACGTCTCCGTTCTCGTGTAGCCTACATATTGCTTTTTTTTTTTAATTTGCTTACCGGGCTAAAGGTTAGCATGCTTAAAATACGTAAGTCGTTTTGTTCAACAAATTTAAGTAGATAACTCATCAGTTGTTTGCATCAGAGCGACAATTTTTGAGAGCATAGTTATTAAAACTGTTTACAAAGGATATATCTCAAAACCCAGCTCCCCCCCGAACAACGACATGAGGAGGTATTATACACCATGCAGGAAGAAAAGAGAGATATACTCGACCGATTTTCATCGTCTTCTCGAGCGCTTAGAGTCGTGGCTCATGTGTTGGCGGTTTATCCGGAAAGCAGGGAAACTGGAAGTTCCAAATACGTAAGTCGTTTTGTTCAACAAATTTAAGTAGATAACTCATCAGTTGTTTGCATCAGAGCGACAATTTTTGAGATAGTTATTAAAACTGTTTAAAGGTTGTCAAACGTTGTTTCTCGTTGTATATCCTTTAATTCTAGAGTTAAATTGATAAATAACGTATACGAATTTGTTTAACGCATTTGTTTTGGTTACTCGACGTCTCCGTTCTCGTGTAGCCTACATATTGCGTTTTTTTTTTAATTTGCTTATCGGGCTAAAGGTCAGCATGCTTAAAATACGTAAGTCGTTTTGTTCAACAAATTTAAGTAGATAACTCATCAGTTGTTTGCATCAGAGCGACAATTTTTGAGATAGTTATTAAAACTGTTTAAAGGTTGTCAAACGTTGTTTCTCGTTGTATATCCTTTAATTCTAGAGTTAAATTGATAAATAACGTATACGAATTTGTTTAACGCATTTGTTTTGGTTACTCGACGTCTCCGTTCTCGTGTAGCCTACATATTGCGTTTTTTTTTTAATTTGCTTACCGGGCTAAAGGTTAGCATGCTTAAAATACGTAAGTCGTTTTGTTCAACAAATTTAAGTAGATAACTCACCAGTTGTTTGCATCAGAGCGACAATTTTTGAGATAGTTATTAAAACTGTTTAAAGGTTGTCAAACGTTGTTTCTCGTTGTATATCCTTTAATTCTAATGTTAAATTGATAAATAACGTGTACGAATTTGTTTAACACATTTGTTTTGGTTACTCGACGTCTCCGTTCTCGTGTAGCCTACATATTGCGTTTTTTTTTTAATTTGCTTACCTGGCTAAAGGTCAGCATGCTTAAAATACGTAAGTCGTTTTGTTCAACAAATTTAAGTAGATAACTCATCAGTTGTTTGCATCAGAGCGACAATTTTTGAGATAGTTATTAAAACTGTTTAAAGGTTGTCAAACGTTGTTTCTCGTTGTACATCCTTTAATTCTAGAGTTAAATTGATAAATAACGTGTACGAATTTGTTTAACGCATTTGTTTTGGTTACTCGACGTCTCCGTTCTCGTGTAGCCTACATATTGCGTTTTTTTTTTTAATTTGCTTACCGGGCTAAAGGTTAGCATGCTTAAAATACGTAAGTCGTTTTGTTCAACAAATTTAAGTAGATAACTCATCAGTTGTTTGCATCAGAGCGCCAATTTTTGAGATAGTTATTAAAACTGTTTAAAGGTTGTCAAACGTTGTTTCTCGTTGTACATCCTTTAATTCTAGAGTTAAATTGATAAATAACGTGTACGAATTTGTTTAACGCATTTGTTTTGGTTACTCGACGTCTCCGTTCTCGTGTAGCCTACATATTGCGTTTTTTTTTTAATTTGCTTACCGGGCTAAAGGTTAGCATGCTTAAAATACGTAAGTCGTTTTGTTCAACAAATTTAAGTAGATAACTCATCAGTTGTTTGCATCAGAGCGACAATTTTTGAGATAGTTATTAAAACTGTTTAAAGGTTGTCAAACGTTGTTTCTCGTTGTATATCCTTTAATTCTAGAGTTAAATTGACAAATAACGTATACGAATTTGTTTAACGCATTTGTTTTGGTTACTCGACGTCTCCGTTCTCGGGTAGCCTACATATTGCGTTTTTTTTAATTTGCTTACCGGGCTAAAGGTTAGCATGCTTAAAATACGTAAGTCGTTTTGTTCAACAAATTTAAGTAGATAACTCATCAGTTGTTTGCATCAGAGCGACAATTTTTGAGATAGTTATTAAAACTGTTTAAAGGTTGTCAAACGTTGTATCTCGTTGTACATCCTTTAATTCTAGAGTTAAATTGATAAATAACGTGTACGAATTTGTTTAACGCATTTGTTTTGGTTACTCGACGTCTCCGTTCTCGTGTAGCCTACATATTGCGTTTTTTTTTTTAATTTGCTTACCGAGCTAAAGGTTAGCATGCTTAAAATACGTAAGACGTTTTGTTCAACAAATTTAAGTAGATAACTCATCAGTTGTTTGCATCAGAGCGACAATTTTTGAGATAGTTATTAAAACTGTTTAAAGGTTGTCAAACGTTGTTTCTCGTTGTATATCCTTTAATTCTAATGTTAAATTGATAAATAACGTGTACGAATTTGTTTAACGCATTTGTTTTGGTTACTCGAGGTCTCCGTTCTCGTGTAGCCTACATAATTTGCTTACCGGGCTAAAGGTTAGCATGCTTAAAATACGTAAGTCGTTTTGTTCAACAAATTTAAGTAGATAACTCATCAGTTGTTTGCATCAGAGCGACAATTTTTGAGATAGTTATTAAAACTGTTTAAAGGTTGTCAAACGTTGTTTCTCGTTGTATATCCTTTAATTCTAGAGTTAAATTGATAAATAACGTTAACGAATTTGTTTAACGCATTTGTTTTGGTTACTCGACGTCTCCGTTCTCGTGTAGCCTACATATTGCGTTTTTTTTTTAATTTGCTTACCGGGCTAAAGGTTAGCATGCTTAAAATACGTAAGTCGTTTTGTTCAACAAATTTAAGTAGATAACTCATCAGTTGTTTGCATCAGAGCGACAATTTTTGAGATAGTTATTAAAACTGTTTAAAGGTTGTCAAACGTTGTTTCTCGTTGTATATCCTTTAATTCTAATGTTAAATTGATAAATAACGTGTACGAATTTGTTTATCGCATTTGTTTTGGTTACTCGACGTCTCCGTTCTCGGGTAGCCTACATATTGCGTTTTTTTTAATTTGCTTACCGGGCTAAAGGTTAGCATGCTTAAAATACGTAAGTCGTTTTGTTCAACAAATTTAGGTAGATAACTCATCAGTTGTTTGCATCAGAGCGACAATTTTTGAGATAGTTATTAAAACTGTTTAAAGGTTGTCAAACGTTGTATCTCGTTGTACATCCTTTAATTCTAGAGTTAAATTGATAAATAACGTGTACGAATTTGTTTAACGCATTTGTTTTGGTTACTCGACGTCTCCGTTCTCGTGTAGCCTACATATTGCGTTTTTTTTTTAATTTGCTTACCGAGCTAAAGGTTAGCATGCTTAAAATACGTAAGACGTTTTGTTCAACAAATTTAAGTAGATAACTCATCAGTTGTTTGCATCAGAGCGACAATTTTTGAGATAGTTATTAAAACTGTTTAAAGGTTGTCAAACGTTGTTTCTCGTTGTATATCCTTTAATTCTAATGTTAAATTGATAAATAACGTGTACGAATTTGTTTAACGCATTTGTTTTGGTTACTCGAGGTCTCCGTTCTCGTGTAGCCTACATAATGCGTTTTTTTTTTAATTTGCTTACCGGGCTAAAGGTTAGCATGCTTAAAATACGTAAGTCGTTTTGTTCAACAAATTTAAGTAGATAACTCATCAGTTGTTTGCATCAGAGCGACAATTTTTGAGATAGTTATTAAAACTGTTTAAAGGTTGTCAAACGTTGTTTCTCGTTGTATATCCTTTAATTCTAATGTTAAATTGATAAATAACGTGTACGAATTTGTTTAACGCATTTGTTTTGGTTACTCGAGGTCTCCGTTCTCGTGTAGCCTACATATTGCGTTTTTTTTTTAATTTGCTTACCGGGCTAAAGGTTAGCATGCTTAAAATACGTAAGTCGTTTTGTTCAACAAATTTAAGTAGATAACTCATCAGTTGTTTGCATCAGAGCGACAATTTTTGAGATAGTTATTAAAACTGTTTAAAGGTTGTCAAACGTTGTTTCTCGTTGTATATCCTTTAATTCTAGAGTTAAATTGATAAATAACGTGTACGAATTTGTTTAACGCATTTGTTTTGGTTACTCGACGTCTCCGTTCTCGTGTAGCCTACATATTGCGTTTTTTTTTTTTAATTTGCTTACCGGGCTAAAGGTTAGCATGCTTAAAATACGTAAGTCGTTTTGTTCAACAAATTTAAGTAGATAACTCATCAGTTGTTTGCATCAGAGCGACAATTTTTGAGATAGTTATTAAAACTATTTAAAGGTTGTCAAACGATGTTTCTCGTTGTATATCCTTTAATTCTAGAGTTAAATTGATAAAGAACGTGTACGAATTTGTTTAACGCATTTGTTTTGGTTACTCGACGTCTCCGTTCTCGTGTAGCCTACATATTGCGTTTTTTTTTTAATTTGCTTACCGGGCTAAAGGTTAGCATGCTTAAAATACGTAAGTCGTTTTGTTCAACAAATTTAAGTAGATAACTCATCAGTAGTTTACATCAGAGCGACAATTTTTGAGATAGTTATTAAAACTGTTTAAAGGTTGTCAAACGTTGTTTCTCGTTGTATATCCTTTAATTCTAGAGTTAAATTGATAAATAACGTGTACGAATTTGTTTAACGCATTTGTTTTGGTTACTCGACGTCTCCGTTCTCGTGTAGCCTACATATTGCGTTTTTTAATTAATTTGCTTACCGGGCTAAAGGTTAGCATGCTTAAAATACGTAAGTCGTTTTGTTCAACAAATTTAAGTAGATAACTCATCAGTTGTTTGCATCAGAGCGACAATTTTTGAGATAGTTATTAAAACTGTTTAAAGGTTGTCAAACGTTGTTTCTCGTTGTATATCCTTTAATTCTAGAGTTAAATTGATAAATAACGTGTACGAATTTGTTTAACGCATTTGTTTTGGTTACTCGACGTCTCCGTTCTCGTGTAGCCTACATATTGCGTTTTTTTTTTAATTTGCTTACCGGGCTAAAGGTTAGCATGCTTAAAATACGTAAGTCGTTTTGTTCAACAAATTTAAGTAGATAACTCATCAGTTGTTTGCATCAGAGCGACAATTTTTGAGATAGTTATTAAAACTGTTTGAAGGTTGTCAAACGTTGTTTCTCGTTGTATATCCTTTAATTCTAGAGTTAAATTGATAAATAACGTATACGAATTTGTTTAACGCATTTGTTTTGGTTACTCGACGTCTCCGTTCTCGTGTAGCCTACATATTGCGTTTTTTTTAATTTGCTTACCGGGCTAAAGGTTAGCATGCTTAAAATACGTAAGTCGTTTTGTTCAACAAATTTAAGTAGATAACTCATCAGTTGTTTACATCAGAGCGACAATTTTTGAGATAGTTATTAAAACTGTTTAAAGGTTGTCAAACGTTGTATCTCGTTGTACATCCTTTAATTCTAGAGTTAAATTGATAAATAACGTGTACGAATTTGTTTATCGCATTTGTTTTGGTTACTCGACGTCTCCGTTCTCGTGTAGCCTACATATTGCGTTTTTTTTTTAATTGGCTTACCGGGCTAAAGGTTAGCATGCTTAAAATACGTAAGACGTTTTGTTCAACAAATTTAAGTAGATAAATCAACAGTTGTTTGCATCAGAGCGACAATTTTTGAGATAGTTATTAAAACTGTTTAAAGGTTGTCAAACGTTGTTTCTCGTTGTATATCCTTTAATTCTAATGTTAAATTGATAAATAACGTGTACGAATTTGTTTAACGCATTTGTTTTGGTTACTCGAGGTCTCCGTTCTCGTGTAGCCTACATATTGCGTTTTTTTTTTAATTTGCTTACCGGGCTAAAGGTTAGCATGCTTAAAATACGTAAGTCGTTTTGTTCAACAAATTTAAGTAGATAACCCATCAGTTGTTTGCATCTGAGCGACAATTTTTGAGATAGTTATTAAAACTGTTTAAAGGTTGTCAAACGTTGTTTCTCGTTGTATATCCGTTAATTCTAGAGTTAAATTGATAAATAACGTTAACGAATTTGTTTAACGCATTTGTTTTGGTTACTCGACGTTTCCGTTCTCGTGTAGCGTACATATTGCGTTTTTTTTAATTTGCTTACCGGGCTAAAGGTTAGCATGCTTAAAATACGTAAGCCGTTTTGTTCAACAAATTTGAGTAGATAACTCAGCAGTTGTTTGCATCAGAGCGACAATTTTTGAGATAGTTATTAAAACTGTTTAAAGGTTGTCAAACGTTGTTTCTCGTTGTATATCCTTTAATTCTAGAGTTAAATTGATAAACAACGTGTACGAATTTGTTTAACGCATTTGTTTTGGTTACTCGACGTCTCCGTTCTCGTGTAGCCTACATATTGCGTTTTTTTTTTTTAATTTGCTTACCGGGCTAAAGGTTAGCATGCTTAAAATACGTAAGTCGTTTTGTTCAACAAATTTAAGTAGATAACTCATCAGTTGTTTGCATCAGAGCGACAATTTTTGAGATAGTTATTAAAACTGTTTAAAGGTTGTCAAACGTTGTTTCTCGTTGTATATCCTTTAATTCTAGAGTTAAATTGATAAATAACGTGTACGAATTTGTTTAACGCATTTGTTTTGGTTACTCGACGTCTCCGTTCTCGTGTAGCCTACATATTGCTTTTTTTTTTTAATTTGCTTACCGGGCTAAAGGTTAGCATGCTTAAAATACGTAAGTCGTTTTGTTCAACAAATTTAAGTAGATAACTCATCAGTTGTTTGCATCAGAGCGACAATTTTTGAGATAGTTATTAAAACTGTTTAAAGGTTGTCAAACGTTGTTTCTCGTTGTATATCCTTTAATTCTAGAGTTAAATTGATAAATAACGTGTACGAATTTGTTTAACGCATTTGTTTTGGTTACTCGACGTCTCCGTTCTCGTGTAGCCTACATATTGCGTTTTTTTTTTAATTTGCTTACCGGGCTAAAGGTTAGCATGCTTAAAATACGTAAGTCGTTTTGTTCAACAAATTTAAGTAGATAACTCATCAGTTGTTTGCATCAGAGCGACAATTTTTGAGATAGTTATTAAAACTGTTTAAAGGTTGTCAAACGTTGTTTCTCGTTGTATATCCTTTAATTCTAGAGTTAAATTGATAAATAACGTATACGAATTTGTTTAACGCATTTGTTTTGGTTACTCGACGTCTCCGTTCTCGTGTAGCCTACATATTGCGTTTTTTTTTTAATTTGCTTATCGGGCTAAAGGTCAGCATGCTTAAAATACGTAAGTCGTTTTGTTCAACAAATTTAAGTAGATAACTCACCAGTTGTTTGCATCAGAGCGACAATTTTTGAGATAGTTATTAAAACTGTTTAAAGGTTGTCAAACGTTGTTTCTCGTTGTATATCCTTTAATTCTAATGTTAAATTGATAAATAACGTGTACGAATTTGTTTAACACATTTGTTTTGGTTACTCGACGTCTCCGTTCTCGTGTAGCCTACATATTGCGTTTTTTTTTTAATTTGCTTACCTGGCTAAAGGTCAGCATGCTTAAAATACGTAAGTCGTTTTGTTCAACAAATTTAAGTAGACAAGAGCGACAATTTTTGAGATAGTTATTAAAACTGTTTAAAGGTTGTCAAACGTTGTTTCTCGTTGTACATCCTTTAATTCTAGAGTTAAATTGATAAATAACGTGTACGAATTTGTTTAACGCATTTGTTTTGGTTACTCGACGTCTCCGTTCTCGTGTAGCCTACATATTGCGTTTTTTTTTTTTAATTTGCTTACCGGGCTAAAGGTTAGCATGCTTAAAATACGTAAGTCGTTTTGTTCAACAAATTTAAGTAGATAACTCATCAGTTGTTTGCATCAGAGCGCCAATTTTTGAGATAGTTATTAAAACTGTTTAAAGGTTGTCAAACGTTGTTTCTCGTTGTACATCCTTTAATTCTAGAGTTAAATTGATAAATAACGTGTACGAATTTGTTTAACGCATTTGTTTTGGTTACTCGACGTCTCCGTTCTCGTGTAGCCTACATATTGCGTTTTTTTTTTAATTTGCTTACCGGGCTAAAGGTTAGCATGCTTAAAATACGTAAGTCGTTTTGTTCAACAAATTTAAGTAGATAACTCATCAGTTGTTTGCATCAGAGCGACAATTTTTGAGATAGTTATTAAAACTGTTTAAAGGTTGTCAAACGTTGTTTCTCGTTGTATATCCTTTAATTCTAGAGTTAAATTGATAAATAACGTATACGAATTTGTTTAACGCATTTGTTTTGGTTACTCGACGTCTCCGTTCTCGTGTAGCCTACATATTGCGTTTTTTTTTTAATTTGCTTACCGGGCTAAAGGTTAGCATGCTTAAAATACGTAAGTCGTTTTGTTCAACAAATTTAAGTAGATAACTCATCAGTTGTTTGCATCAGAGCGACAATTTTTGAGATAGTTATTAAAACTGTTTAAAGATTGTCAAACGTTTTTTCTCGTTGTACATCCTTTAACTCTAGAGTTAAATTGATAAATAAAGTGTACGAATTTGTTTAACGCATTTGTTTTGGTTACTCGACGTCTCCGTTCTCGTGTAGCCTACATATTGCGTTTTTTTTTTTAATTTGCTTACCGGGCTAAAGGTTAGCATGCTTAAAATACGTAAGTCGTTTTGTTCAACAAATTTAAGTAGATAACTCATCAGTTGTTTGCATCAGAGCGACAATTTTTGAGATAGTTATTAAAACTGTTTAAAGGTTGTCAAACGTTGTTTCTCGTTGTATATCCTTTAATTCTAGGGTTAAATTGATAAATAACGTGTACGACTTTGTTTAACGCATTTGTTTTGGTTACTCGACGTCTCCGTTCTCGTGTAGCCTACATATTGCGTTTTTTTTTTAATTTGCTTACTGGGCTAAAGGTTAGCATGCTTAAAATACGTAAGTCGTTTTGTTCAACAAATTTAAGTAGATAACTCATCAGTTGTTTGCATCAGAGCGACAATTTTTGAGATAGTTATTAAAACTGTTTAAAGGTTGTCAAACGTTGTTTCTCGTTGTATATCCTTTAATTCTAGAGTTAAATTGATAAATAACGTGTACGAATTTGTTTAACGCATTTGTTTTGGTTACTCGACGTCTCCGTTCTCGTGTAGCCTACATATTGCGTTTTTTTTTTAATTTGCTTACCGGGCTAAAGGTTAGCATGCTTAAAATACGTAAGTCGTTTTGTTCAACAAATTTAAGTAGATAACTTATCAGTTGTTTGCGTCAGAGCGACAATTTTTGAGATAGTTATTAAAACTGTTTAAAGGTTGTCAAACGTTGTTTCTCGTTGTATATCCTTTAATTCTAGAGTTAAATTGATAAATAACGTGTACGAATTTGTTTAACGCATTTGTTTTGGTTATTCGACGTCTCCGTTCTCGTGTAGCCTACATATTGCGTTTTTTTTTAATTTGCTTACCGGGCTAAAGGTTAGCATGCTTAAAATACGTAAGTCGTTTTGTTCAACAAATTTAAGTAGATAACTCATCAGTTGTTTGCATCAGAGCGACAATTTTTGAGATAGTTATTAAAACTGTTTAAAGGTTGTCAAACGTTGTTTCTCGTTGTATATCCTTTAATTCTAATGTTAAATTGATAAATAACGTGTACGAATTTGTTTAACGCATTTGTTTTGGTTACTCGACGCCTCCGTTCTCGTGTAGCCTACATATTGCGTTTTTTTTTTTAATTTGCTTACCGGGCTAAAGGTCAGCATGCTTAAAATACGTAAGTCGTTTTGTTCAACAAATTTAAGTAGATAACTCATCAGTTGTTTGCATCAGAGCGACAATTTTTGAGATAGTTATTAAAACTGTTTAAAGGTTGTCAAACGTTGTTTCTCGTTGTACATCCTTTAATTCTAGAGTTAAATTGATAAATAACGTGTACGAATTTGTTTAACGCATTTGTTTTGGTTACTCGACGTCTCCGTTCTCGTGTAGCCTACATATTGCGTTTTTTTTTTAATTTGCTTACCGGGCTAAAGGTTAGCATGCTTAAAATACGTAAGTCGTTTTGTTCAACAAATTTAAGTAGATAACTCATCAGTTGTTTGCATCAGAGCGACAATTTTTGAGATAGTTATTAAAACTGTTTAAAGGTTGTCAAACGTTGTTTCTCGTTGTATATCCTTTAATTCTAGAGTTAAATTGATAAATAACGTGTACGAATTTGTTTAACGCATTTGTTTTGGTTACTCGACGTCTCCGTTCTCGTGTAGCCTACATATTGCGTTTTTTTTTTTTAATTTGCTTACCGGGCTAAAGGTTAGCATGCTTAAAATACGTAAGTCGTTTTGTTCAACAAATTTGAGTAGATAACTCATCAGTTGTTTGCATCAGAGCGACAATTTTTGAGATAGTTATTAAAACTGTTTAAAGGTTGTCAAACGTTGTTTCTCGTTGTATATCCTTTAATTCTAGAGTTAAATTGATAAATAACGTGTACGAATTTGTTTGACGCATTTGTTTTGGTTACTCGACGTCTCCGTTCTCGTGTAGCCTACATATTGCGTTTTTTTTTTAATTTGCTTACCGGGCTAAAGGTTAGCACGCTTTAAATACGTAAGTCGTTTTGTTCAACAAATTTAAGTAGATAACTCATCAGTTGTTTGCAGCAGAGCGACAATTTTTGAGATAGTTATTAAAACTGTTTAAAGGTTGTCAAACGTTGTTTCTCGTTGTATATCCTTTAATTCTAGAGTTAAATTGATAAATAACGTGTACGAATTTGTGTAACGCATTTGTTTTGGTTACTCGACGTCTCCGTTCTCGTGTAGCCTACATATTGCGTTTTTTTTTTTAATTTGCTTACCGGGCTAAAGGTTAGCATGCTTAAAATACGTAAGTCGTTTTGTTCAACAAATTTAAGTAGATAACTCATCAGTTGTTTGCATCAGAGCGCCAATTTTTGAGATAGTTATTAAAACTGTTTAAAGGTTGTCAAACGTTGTTTCTCGTTGTACATCCTTTAATTCTAGAGTTAAATTGATAAATAACGTGTACGAATTTGTTTAACGCATTTGTTTTGGTTACTCGACGTCTCCGTTCTCGTGTAGCCTACATATTGCTTTTTTTTTTTAATTTGCTTACCGGGCTAAAGGTTAGCATGCTTAAAATACGTAAGTCGTTTTGTTCAACAAATTTAAGTAGATAACTCATCAGTTGTTTGCATCAGAGCGACAATTTTTGAGATAGTTATTAAAACTGTTTAAAGGTTGTCAAACGTTGTTTCTCGTTGTATATCCTTTAATTCTAGAGTTAAATTGATAAATAACGTATACGAATTTGTTTAACGCATTTGTTTTGGTTACTCGACGTCTCCGTTCTCGTGTAGCCTACATATTGCGTTTTTTTTTTAATTTGCTTACCGGGCTAAAGGTTAGCATGCTTAAAATACGTAAGTCGTTTTGTTCAACAAATTTAAGTAGATAACTCATCAGTTGTTTGCATCAGAGCGACAATTTTTGAGATAGTTATTAAAACTGTTTAAAGGTTGTCAAACGTTGTTTCTCGTTGTATATCCTTTAATTCTAGGGTTAAATTGATAAATAACGTGTACGACTTTGTTTAACGCATTTGTTTTGGTTACTCGACGTCTCCGTTCTCGTGTAGCCTACATATTGCGTTTTTTTTTTAATTTGCTTACTGGGCTAAAGGTTAGCATGCTTAAAATACGTAAGTCGTTTTGTTCAACAAATTTAAGTAGATAACTCATCAGTTGTTTGCATCAGAGCGACAATTTTTGAGATAGTTATTAAAACTGTTTAAAGGTTGTCAAACGTTGTTTCTCGTTGTATATCCTTTAATTCTAGAGTTAAATTGATAAATAACGTGTACGAATTTGTTTAACGCATTTGTTTTGGTTACTCGACGTCTCCGTTCTCGTGTAGCCTACATATTGCGTTTTTTTTTAATTTGCTTACCGGGCTAAAGGTTAGCATGCTTAAAATACGTAAGTCGTTTTGTTCAACAAATTTAAGTAGATAACTCATCAGTTGTTTGCATCAGAGCGACAATTTTTGAGATAGTTATTAAAACTGTTTAAAGGTTGTCAAACGTTGTTTCTCGTTGTATATCCTTTAATTCTAATGTGAAATTGATAAATAACGTGTACGAATTTGTTTAACGCATTTGTTTTGGTTACTCGACGTCTCCGTTCTCGTGTAGCCTACATATTGCGTTTTTTTTTTTTAATTTGCTTACCGGGCTAAAGGTCAGCATGCTTAAAATACGTAAGTCGTTTTGTTCAACAAATTTAAGTAGATAACTCATCAGTTGTTTGCATCAGAGCGACAATTTTTGAGATAGTTATTAAAACTGTTTAAAGGTTGTCAAACGTTGTTTCTCGTTGTACATCCTTTAATTCTAGAGTTAAATTGATAAATAACGTGTACGAATTTGTTTAACGCATTTGTTTTGGTTACTCGACGTCTCCGTTCTCGTGTAGCCTACATATTGCGTTTTTTTTTTAATTTGCTTACCGGGCTAAAGGTTAGCATGCTTAAAATACGTAAGTCGTTTTGTTCAACAAATTTAAGTAGATAACTCATCAGTTGTTTGCATCAGAGCGACAATTTTTGAGATAGTTATTAAAACTGTTTAAAGGTTGTCAAACGTTGTTTCTCGTTGTATATCCTTTAATTCTAGAGTTAAATTGATAAATAACGTGTACGAATTTGTTTAACGCATTTGTTTTGGTTACTCGACGTCTCCGTTCTCGTGTAGCCTACATATTGCTTTTTTTTTTTTTAATTTGCTTACCGGGCTAAAGGTTAGCATGCTTAAAATACGTAAGTCGTTTTGTTCAACAAATTTGAGTAGATAACTCATCAGTTGTTTGCATCAGAGCGACAATTTTTGAGATAGTTATTAAAACTGTTTAAAGGTTGTCAAACGTTGTTTCTCGTTGTATATCCTTTAATTCTAGAGTTAAATTGATAAATAACGTGTACGAATTTGTTTGACGCATTTGTTTTGGTTACTCGACGTCTCCGTTCTCGTGTAGCCTACATATTGCGTTTTTTTTTTTTAATTTGCTTACCGGGCTAAAGGTTAGCACGCTTTAAATACGTAAGTCGTTTTGTTCAACAAATTTAAGTAGATAACTCATCAGTTGTTTGCAGCAGAGCGACAATTTTTGAGATAGTTATTAAAACTGTTTAAAGGTTGTCAAACGTTGTTTCTCGTTGTATATCCTTTAATTCTAGAGTTAAATTGATAAATAACGTGTACGAATTTGTTTAACGCATTTGTTTTGGTTACTCGACGTCTCCGTTCTCGTGTAGCCTACATATTGCGTTTTTTTTTTTTTAATTTGCTTACCGGGCTAAAGGTTAGCATGCTTAAAATACGTAAGTCGTTTTGTTCAACAAATTTGAGTAGATAACTCATCAGTTGTTTGCATCAGAGCGACAATTTTTGAGATAGTTATTAAAACTGTTTAAAGGTTGTCAAACGTTGTTTCTCGTTGTATATCCTTTAATTCTAGAGTTAAATTGATAAATAACGTGTACGAATTTGTTTAACGCATTTGTTTTGGTTACTCGACGTCTCCGTTCTCGTGTAGCCTACATATTTCGTTTTTTTTTTAATTTGCTTACCGGGCTAAAGGTTAGCATGCTTAAAATACGTAAGTCGTTTTGTTCAACAAATTTAAGTAGATAACTCATCAGCTGTTTGCATCAGAGCGACAATTTTTGAGATAGTTATTAAAACTATTTAAAGTTTGTCAAACGATGTTTCTCGTTGTATATCCTTTAATTCTAGAGTTAAATTGATAAATATCGTGTACGAATTTGTTTAACGCATTTGTTTTGGTTACTCGACGTCTCCGTTCTCGTGTAGCCTATATATTGCGTTTTTTTTTTAAATTTGCTTACCGGGCTAAAGGTTAGCATGCTTAAAATACGTAAGTCGTTTTGTTCAACAAATTTAAGTAGATAACTCATCAGTTGTTTACATCAGAGCGACAATTTTTGAGATAGTTATTAAAACTGTTTAAAGGTTGTCAAACGTTGTTTCTCGTTGTATATCCTTTAATTCTAGAGTTAAATTGATAAATAACGTGTACGAATTTGTTTAACGCATTTGTTTTGGTTACTCGACGTCTCCGTTTTCGTGTAGCCTACATATTGCGTGTTTTTTTAATTTGCTTACCGGGCTAAAGGTTAGCATGCTTAAAATACGTAAGTCGTTTTGTTCAACAAATTTGAGTAGATAACTCATCAGTTGTTTGCATCAGAGCGACAATTTTTGAGATAGTTATTAAAACTGTTTAAAGGTTGTCAAACGTTGTTTCTCGTTGTACATCCTTTAATTCTAGAGTTAAATTGATAAATAACGTGTACGAATTTGTTTAACGCATTTGTTTTGGTTACTCGACGTCTCCGTTCTCGCGTAGCCTACATATTGCGTTTTTTTTTAATTTGCTTACCGGGCTAAAGGTTAGCATGCTTAAAATACGTAAGTCGTTTTGTTCAACAAATTTAAGTAGATAACTCATCAGTTGTTTGCATCAGAGCGACAATTTTTGAGATAGTTATTAAAACTGTTTAAAGGTTGTCAAACGTTGTTTCTCGTTGTACATCCTTTAATTCTAGAGTTAAATTGATAAATAACGTGTACGAATTTGTTTAACGCATTTGTTTTGGTTACTCGACGTCTCCGTTCTCGTGTAGCCTACATATTGCGTTTTTTTTAATTTGCTTACCGGGCTAAAAGTTAGCATGCTTAAAATACGTAAGTCGTTTTGTTCAACAAATTTGAGTAGATAACTCAGCAGTTGTTTGCATCAGAGCGACAATTTTTGAGATAGTTATTAAAACTGTTTAAAGGTTGTCAAACGTTGTTTCTCGTTGTATATCCTTTAATTCTAGAGTTAAATTGATAAATAGCGTGTACGAATTTGTTTAACGCATTTGTTTTGGTTAGTCGACGTCTCCGTTCTCGTGTAGCCTACATATTGCGTTTTTTTTTTTAATTTGCTTACCGGGCTAAAGGTTAGCATGCTTAAAATACGTAAGTCGTTTTGTTCAACAACTTTAAGTAGATAACTCATCAGTTGTTTGCATCAGAGCGACAATTTTTGAGATAGTTATTAAAACTGTTTAAAGGTTGTCAAACGTTGTTTCTCGTTGTACATCCTTTAATTCTAGAGTTAAATTGATAAATAACGTGTACGAATTTGTTTAACGCATTTGTTTTGGTTACTCGACGTCTCCGTTCTCGTGTAGCCAAATATTGCGTTTTTTTTTTAATTTGCTTACCGGGCTAAAGGTTAGCATGCTTAAAATACGTAAGTCGTTTTGTTCAACAAATTTAAGTAGATAACTCATCAGTTGTTTGCATCAGAGCGACAATTTTTGAGATAGTTATTAAAACTGTCTAAAGGTTGTCAAACGTTGTTTCTCGTTGTATATCCTTTAATTCTAGAGTTAAATTGATAAATAACGTGTACGAATTTGTTTAACGCATTTGTTTTGGTTACTCGACGTCTCCGTTCTCGTGTAGCCTACATATTGCGTTTTTTTTTTTAATTTGCTTACCGGGCTAAAGGTTAGCATGCTTAAAATACGTAAGTCGTTTTGTTCAACAAATTTAAGTAGATAACTCATCAGTTGTTCGCATCAGAGCGACAATTTTTGAGATAGTTATTAAAACTGTTTAAAGGTTGTCAAACGTTGTTTCTCGTTGTATATCCTTTAATTCTAGAGTTAAATTGATAAATAACGTGTACGAATTTGTTTAACGCATTTGTTTTGGTTACTCGACGTCTCCGTTCTCGTGTAGCCTACATATTGCGTTTTTTTTTAATTTGCTTACCGGGCTAAAGGTTAGCATGCTTAAAATACGTAAGTCGTTTTGTTCAACAAATTTAAGTAGATAACTCATCAGTTGTTTGCATCAGAGCGACAATTTTAGAGATAGTTATTAAAACTGTTTAAAGGTTGTCAAACGTTGTTTCTCGTTGTATATCCTTTAATTCTAGAGTTAAATTGATAAATAACGTATACGACTTTGTTTAACGCATTTGTTTTGGTTACTCGACGTCTCCGTTCTCGTGTAGCCTACATATTGCGTTTTTTTTTTTAATTTGCTTACCGGGCTAAAGGTTAGCATGCTTAAAATACGTAAGTCGTTTTGTTCAACAAATTTAAGTAGATAACTCATCAGTTGTTTGCATCAGAGCGACAATTTTTGAGATAGTTATTAAAACTGTTTAAAGATTGTCAAACGTTTTTTCTCGTTGTACATCCTTTAACTCTAGAGTTAAATTGATAAATAAAGTGTACGAATTTGTTTAACGCATTTGTTTTGGTTACTCGACGTCTCCGTTCTCGTGTAGCCTACATATTGCGTTTTTTTTTTTAATTTGCTTACCGGGCTAAAGGTTAGCATGCTTAAAATACGTAAGTCGTTTTGTTCAACAAATTTAAGTAGATAACTCATCAGTTGTTTGCATCAGAGCGACAATTTTTGAGATAGTTATTAAAACTGTTTAAAGGTTGTCAAACGTTGTTTCTCGTTGTATATCCTTTAATTCTAGAGTTAAATTGATAAATAACGTGTACGACTTTGTTTAACGCGTTTGTTTTGGTTACTCGACGTCTCCGTTCTCGTGTAGCCTACATATTGCGTTTTTTTTTTAATTTGCTTACTGGGCTAAAGGTTAGCATGCTTAAAATACGTAAGTCGTTTTGTTCAACAAATTTAAGTAGATAACTCATCAGTTGTTTGCATCAGAGCGACAATTTTTGAGATAGTTATTAAAACTGTTTAAAGGTTGTCAAACGTTGTTTCTCGTTGTATATCCTTTAATTCTAGAGTTAAATTGATAAATAACGTGTACGAATTTGTTTAACGCATTTGTTTTGGTTACTCGACGTCTCCGTTCTCGTGTAGCCTACATATTGCGTTTTTTTTTAATTTGCTTACCGGGCTAAAGGTTAGCATGCTTAAAATACGTAAGTCGTTTTGTTCAACAAATTTAAGTAGATAACTTATCAGTTGTTTGCATCAGAGCGACAATTTTTGAGATAGTTATTAAAACTGTTTAAAGGTTGTCAAACGTTGTTTCTCGTTGTATATCCTTTAATTCTAGAGTTAAATTGATAAATAACGTGTACGAATTTGTTTAACGCATTTGTTTTGGTTATTCGACGTCTCCGTTCACGTGTAGCCTACATATTGCGTTTTTTTTTTAATTTGCTTACCGGGCTAAAGGTTAGCATGCTTAAAATACGTAAGTCGTTTTGTTCAACAAATTTAAGTAGATAACTCATTAGTTGTTTACATCAGAGCGACAATTTTTGAGATAGTTATTAAAACTGTTTAAAGGTTGTCAAACGTTGTTTCTCGTTGTATATCCTTTAATTCTAATGTTAAATTGATAAATAACGTGTACGAATTTGTTTAACGCATTTGTTTTGGTTACTCGACGTCTCCGTTCTCGTGTAGCCTACATATTGCGTGTTTTTTTTTAATTTGCTTACCGGGCTAAAGGTCAGCATGCTTAAAATACGTAAGTCGTTTTGTTCAACAAATTTAAGTAGATAACTCATCAGTTGTTTGCATCAGAGCGACAATTTTTGAGATAGTTATTAAAACTGTTTAAAGGTTGTCAAACGTTGTTTCTCGTTGTACATCCTTTAATTCTAGAGTTAAATTGATAAATAACGTGTACGAATTTGTTTAACGCATTTGTTTTGGTTACTCGACGTCTCCGTTCTCGTGTAGCCTACATATTGCGTTTTTTTTTTTAATTTGCTTATCGGGCTAAAGGTTAGCATGCTTAAAATACGTAAGTCGTTTTGTTCAACAAATTTAAGTAGATAACTCATCAGTTGTTTGCATCAGAGCGACAATTTTTGAGATAGTTATTAAAACTGTTTAAAGGTTGTCAAACGTTGTTTCTCGTTGTACATCCTTTAATTCTAGAGTTAAATTGATAAATAACGTGTACGAATTTGTTTAACGCATTTGTTTTGGTTACTCGACGTCTCCGTTCTCGTGTAGCCTACATATTGCGTTTTTTTTTAATTTGCTTACCGGGCTAAAGGTTAGCATGCTTAAAATACGTAAGTCGTTTTGTTCAACAAATTTAAGTAGATAACTCATCAGTTGTTTGCATCAGAGCGACAATTTTTGAGATAGTTATTAAAACTGTTTAAAGGTTGTCAAACGTTGTTTCTCGTTGTATATCCTTTAATTCTAGAGTTAAATTGATAAATAACGTGTACGAATTTGTTTAACGCATTTGTTTTGGTTACTCGACGTCTCCGTTCTCGTGTAGCCTACATATTGCGTTTTTTCTTTTAATTTGCTTACCGGGCTAAAGGTTAGCATGCTTAAAATACGTAAGTCGTTTTGTTCAACAAATTTGAGTAGATAACTCATCAGTTGTTTGCATCAGAGCGACAATTTTTGAGATAGTTATTAAAACTGTTTAAAGGTTGTCAGACGTTGTTTCTCGTTGTATATCCTTTAATTCTAGAGTTAAATTGATAAATAACGTGTACGAATTTGTTTGACGCATTTGTTTTGGTTACTCGACGTCTCCGTTCTCGTGTAGCCTACATATTGCGTTTTTTTTTTAATTTGCTTACCGGGCTAAAGGTTAGCACGCTTTAAATACGTAAGTCGTTTTGTTCAACAAATTTAAGTAGATAACTCATCAGTTGTTTGCAGCAGAGCGACAATTTTTGAGATAGTTATTAAAACTGTTTAAAGGTTGTCAAACGTTGTTTCTCGTTGTATATCCTTTAATTCTAGAGTTAAATTGATAAATAACGTGTACGAATTTGCTTAACGCATTTGTTTTGGTTACTCGACGTCTCCGTTCTCGTGTAGCCTACATATTGCGTTTTTTTTTTTAATTTGCTTACCGGGCTAAAGGTTAGCATGCTTAAAATACGTAAGTCGTTTTGTTCAACAAATTTGAGTAGATAACTCATCAGTTGTTTGCATCAGAGCGACAATTTTTGAGATAGTTATTAAAACTGTTTAAAGGTTGTCAAACGTTGTTTCTCGTTGTATATCCTTTAATTCTAGAGTTAAATTGATAAATAACGTGTACGAATTTGTTTAACGCATTTGTTTTGGTTACTCGACGTCTCCGTTCTCGTGTAGCCTACATATTGCGTTTTTTTTAATTTGCTTACCGGGCTAAAGGTTAGCATGCTTAAAATACGTAAGTCGTTTTGTTCAACAAATTTAAGTAGATAACTCATCAGCTGTTTGCATCAGAGCGACAATTTTTGAGATAGTTATTAAAACTATTTAAAGTTTGTCAAACGATGTTTCTCGTTGTATATCCTTTAATTCTAGAGTTAAATTGATAAATAACGTGTACGAATTTGTTTAACGCATTTGTTTTGGTTACTCGACGTCTCCGTTCTCGTGTAGCCTACATATTGCGTTTTTTTTTTTTTAATTTGCTTACCGGGCTAAAGGTTAGCATGCTTAAAATACGTAAGTCGTTTTGTTCAACAAATTTAAGGAGATAACTCATCAGTTGTTTACATCAGAGCGACAATTTTTGAGATAGTTATTAAAACTGTTTAAAGGTTGTCAAACGTTGTTTCTCGTTGTATATCCTTTAATTCTAGAGTTAAATTGATAAATAACGTGTACCAATTTGTTTAACGCATTTGTTTTGGTTACTCGACGTCTCCGTTTTCGTGTAGCCTACATATTGCGTGTTTTTTTAATTTGCTTACCGGGCTAAAGGTTAGTATGCTTAAAATACGTAAGTCGTTTTGTTCAACAAATTTGAGTAGATAACTCATCAGTTGTTTGCATCAGAGCGACAATTTTTGAGATAGTTATTAAAACTGTTTAAAGGTTGTCAAACGTTGTTTCTCGTTGTACATCCTTTAATTCTAGAGTTAAATTGATAAATAACGTGTACGAATTTGTTTAACGCATTTGTTTTGGTTACTCGACGTCTCCGTTCTCGCGTAGCCTACATATTGCGTTTTTTTTTTAATTTGCTTACCGGGCTAAAGGTTAGCATGCTTAAAATACGTAAGTCGTTTTGTTCAACAAATTTAAGTAGATAACTCATCAGTTGTTTGCATCAGAGCGACAATTTTTGAGATAGTTATTAAAACTGTTTAAAGGTTGTCAAACGTTGTTTCTCGTTGTACATCCTTTAATTCTAGAGTTAAATTGATAAATAACGTGTACGAATTTGTTTAACGCATTTGTTTTGGTTACTCGACGTCTCCGTTCTCGTGTAGCCTACATATTGGGTTTTTTTTAATTTGCTTACCGGGCTAAAGGTTATCATGCTTAAAATACGTAAGTCATTTTGTTCAACAAATTTGAGTAGATAACTCAGCAGTTGTTTGCATCAGAGCGACAATTTTTGAGATAGTTATTAAAACCGTTTAAAGGTTGTCAAACGTTGTTTCTCGTTGTATATCCTTTAATTCTAGAGTTAAATTGATAAATAGCGTGTACGAATTTGTTTAACGCATTTGTTTTGGTTAGTCCACGTCTCCGTTCTCGTGTAGCCTACATGTTGCGTTTTTTTTTTAATTTGCTTACCGGGCTAAAGGTTAGCATGCTTAAAATACGTAAGTCGTTTTGTTCAACAACTTTAAGTAGATAACTCATCAGTTGTTTGCATCAGAGCGACAATTTTTGAGATAGTTATTAAAACTGTTTAAAGGTTGTCAAACGTTGTTTCTCGTTGTACATCCTTTAATTCTAGAGTTAAATTGATAAATAACGTGTACGAATTTGTTTAACGCATTTGTTTTGGTTACTCGACGTCTCCGTTCTCGTGTAGCCTACATATTGCGTTTTTTTTTTAATTTGCTTACCGGGCTAAAGGTTAGCATGCTTAAAATACGTAAGTCGTTTTGTTCAACAAATTTAAGTAGATAACTCATCAGTTGTTTGCATCAGAGCGACAATTTTTGAGATAGTTATTAAAACTGTCTAAAGGTTGTCAAACGTTGTTTCTCGTTGTATATCCTTTAATTCTAGAGTTAAATTGATAAATAACGTGTACGAATTTGTTTAACGCATTTGTTTTGGTTACTCGACGTCTCCGTTCTCGTGTAGCCTACATATTGCGTTTTTTTTTTAATTTGCTTACCGGGCTAAAGGTTAGCATGCTTAAAATACGTAAGTCGTTTTGTTCAACAAATTTAAGTAGATAACTCATCAGTTGTTTGCATCAGAGCGACAATTTTTGAGATAGTTATTAAAACTGTTTAAAGGTTGTCAAACGTTGTTTCTCGTTGTATATCCTTTAATTCTAGAGTTAAATTGATAAATAACGTGTACGAATTTGTTTAACGCATTTGTTTTGGTTACTCGACGTCTCCGTTCTCGTGTAGCCTACATATTGCGTTTTTTTTTAATTTGCTTACCGGGCTAAAGGTTAGCATGCTTAAAATACGTAAGTCGTTTTGTTCAACAAATTTAAGTAGATAACTCATCAGTTGTTTGCATCAGAGCGACAATTTTAGAGATAGTTATTAAAACTGTTTAAAGGTTGTCAAACGTTGTTTCTCGTTGTACATCCTTTAATTCTAGAGTTAAATTGATAAATAACGTGTACGAATTTGTTTAACGCATTTGTTTTGGTTACTCGACGTCTCCGTTCTCGTGTAGCCTACATATTGCGTTTTTTTTTTTTTATTTGCTTACCGGGCTAAAGGTTAGCATGCTTAAAATACGTAAGTCGTTTTGTTCAACAAATTTAAGTAGATAACTCATCAGTTGTTTGCATCAGAGCGACAATTTTTGAGATAGTTATTAAAACTGTTTAAAGGTTGTCAAACGTTGTTTCTCGTTGTATATCCTTTAATTCTAGAGTTAAATTGATAAATAACGTGTACGAATTTTTTTAACGCATTTGTTTTGGTTACTCGACGTCTCCGTTCTCATGTAGCCTACATATTGCGTTTTTTTTTTTTTAATTTGCTTACCGGGCTAAAGGCTAGCATGCTTAAAATACGTAAGTCGTTTTGTTCAACAAATTTAAGTAGATAACTCATCAGTTGTTTGCATCAGAGCGACAATTTTTGAGATAGTTATTAAAACTGTTTAAAGGTTGTCAAACGTTGTTTCTCGTTGTATATCCTTTAATTCTAGAGTTAAATTGATAAATAACGTGTACGAATTTGTTTAACGCATTTGTTTTGGTTACTCGACGTCTCCGTTCTCGTGTAGCCTACATATTGCGTTTTTTTTTTAATTTGCTTACCGGGCTAAAGGCTAGCATGCTTAAAATACGTAAGTCGTTTTGTTCAAAAAATTTAAGTAGATAACTCATCAGTTGTTTGCATCAGAGCGACAATTTTTGAGATAGTTATTAAAACTGTTTAAAGGTTGTCAAACGTTGTTTCTCGTTGTACATCCTTTAATTCTAGAGTTAAATTGATAAATAACATGTAAGAATTTGTTTAACGCATTTGTTTTGGTTACTCGACGTCTCCGTTCTCGTGTAGCCTACATATTGCGTTTTTTTTTTAATTTGCTTACCGGGCTAAAGGTTAGCATGCTTAAAATACGTAAGTCGTTTTGTTCAACAAATTTAAGTAGATAACTCATCAGTTGTTTGCATCAGAGCGACAATTTTTGAGATAGTTACTAAAACTGTTTAAAGGTTGTCAAACGTTGTTTCTCGTTGTATATCCTTTAATTCTAGAGTTAAATTGATAAATAACGTGTACGAATTTGTTTAACGCATTTGTTTTGGTTAGTCGACGTCTCCGTTCTCGTGTAGCCTACATATTGCGCTTTTTTTAATTTGCTTACCGGGCTAAAGGTTAGCATGCTTAAAATACGTAAGTCGTTTTGTTCAACAAATTTGAGTAGATAACTCATCAGTTGTTTGCATCAGAGCGACAATTTTTGAGATAGTTATTAAAACTGTTTAAAGGTTGTCAAACGTTGTTTCTCGTTGTACATCCTTTAATTCTAGAGTTAAATTGATAAATAACGTGTACGAATTTGTTTAACGAATTTGTTTTGAATACTCGACGTCTCCGTTCTCGCGGAGCCTACATATTGCGTTTTTTTTTTAATTTGCTTACCGGGCTAAAGGTTAGCATGCTTAAAATACGTAAGTCGTTTTGTTCAACAAATTTAAGTAGATAACTCATCAGTTGTTTGCATCAGAGCGACAATTTTTGAGATAGTTATTAAAACTGTTTAAAGGTTGTCAAACTTTGTTTCTCGTTGTACATCCTTTAATTCTAGAGTTAAATTGATAAATAACGTGTACGAATTTGTTTAACGCATTTGTTTTGGTTACTCGACGTCTCCGTTCTCGTGTAGCCTACATATTGCGTTTTTTTTTAATTTGCTTACCGGGCTAAAGGTTAGCATGCTTAAAATACGTAAGTCGTTTTGTTCAACAAATTTGAGTAGATAACTCAGCAGTTGTTTGCATCAGAGCGACAATTTTTGAGATAGTTATTAAAACTGTTTAAAGGTTGTCAAACGTTGTTTCTCGTTGTATATCCTTTAATTCTAGAGTTAAATTGATAAATAACGTGTACGAATTTGTTTAACGCATTTGTTTTGGTTAGTCGACGTCTCCGTTCTCGTGTAGCCTACATATTGCGTTTTTTTTTTTAATTTGGTTACCGGGCTAAAGGTTAGCATGCTTAAAATACGTAAGTCGTTTTGTTCAACAAATTTAAGTAGATAACTCATCAGTTGTTTGCATCAGAGCGACAATTTTTGAGATAGTTATTAAAACTGTTTAAAGGTTGTCAAACGTTGTTTCTCGTTGTACATCCTTTAATTCTAGAGTTAAATTGATAAATAACGTGTACGAATTTGTTTAACGCATTTGTTTTGGTTACTCGACGTCTCCGTTCTCGTGTAGCCTACATATTGCGTTTTTTTTTTAATTTGCTTACCGGGCTAAAGGTTAGCATGCTTAAAATACGTAAGTCGTTTTGTTCAACAAATTTAAGTATGTAACTCATCAGTTGTTTGCATCAAAGCGACAATTTTTAAGATAGTTATTAAAACTGTTTAAAGGTTGTCAAGCGATGTTTGTCGTTGTACATCCTTTAATTCTAGAGTTAAATTGATAAATAACGTGTACGAATTTGTTTAACGCATTTGTTTTGGTTACTCGACGTCTCCGTTCTCGTGTAGCCTACATATTGCGTTTTTTTTTTAATTTGCTTACCGGGCTAAAGGTTAGCATGCTTAAAATACGTAAGTCGTTTTGTTCAACAAATTTAAGTAGATAACTCATCAGTTGTTTGCATCAGAGCGACAATTTTTGAGATAGTTATTAAAACTGTTTAAAGGTTGTCAAGGGTTGTTTCTCGTTGTACATCCTTTAATTCTAGAGTTAAATTGATAAATAACGTGTAAGAATTTGTTTAACGCATTTGTTTTGGTTACTCGACGTCTCCGCTCTCGCGTAGCCTACATATTGCGTTTTTTTTTTTAATTTGCTTACCGGGCTAAAGGTTAGCATACTTAAAATACGTAAGTCGTTTTGTTCAACAAATTTAAGTAGATAACTCATCAGTTGTTTACATCAGAGCGACAATTTTTGAGATAGTTATTAAAACTGTTTAAAGGTTGTCAAACGTTGTTTCTCGTTGTATATCCTTTAATTCTAGAGTTAAATTGATAAATAACGTGTACGAATTTGTTTAACGCATTTTTTTTGGTTACTCGACGTCTCCGTTCTCGTGTAGCCTACATATTGCGTTTTTTTTTTTAATTTGCTTACCGGGCTAAAGGTTAGCATGCTTAAAATACGTAAGTCGTTTTGTTCAACAAATTTAAGTAGATAACTCATCAGTTGTTTGCATCAGAGCGAAAATTTTGAGATAGTTATTAAAACTGTTTAAAGGTTGTCAAACGTTGTTTCTCGTTGTATATCCTTTAATTCTAGAGTTAAATTGATAAATAACGTGTACGAATTTGTTTAACGCATTTGTTTTGGTTACTCGACGTCTCTGTTCTCGTGTAGCCTACATATTGCGTTTTTTTTTTAATTTGCTTACCGGGCTAAAGGTTAGCATGCTTAAAATACGTAAGTCGTTTTGTTCAACAAATTTAAGTAGATAACTCATCAGTTGTTTGCATCAGAGCGACAATTTTTGAGATAGTTATTAAAACTATTTAAAGGTTGTCAAACGCTGTTTCTCGTTGTATATCCTTTACTTCTAGAGTTAAATTGATAAATAACGTGTACGAATTTGTTTAACGCATTTGTTTTGGTTACTCGACGTCTCCGTTCTCGTGTAGCCTACATATTGCGTTTTTTTTTTTTAATTTGCTTACCGGGCTAAAAGTTAGCATGCTTAAAATACGTAAGTCGTTTTGTTCAACAAATTTAAGTAGATAACTCATCAGTTGTTTGCATCAGAGCGACAATTTTTGAGATAGTTATTAAAACTGTTTAAAGGTTGTCAAACGTTGTTTCTCGTTGTATATCCTTTAATTCTAGAGTTAAATTGATAAATAACGTGTACGAATTTGTTTAACGCATTTGTTTTGGTTACTCGACGTCTCCGTTCTCGTGTAGCCTACATATTGCGTTTTTTTTTTTTAATTTGCTTACCGGGCTAAAGGTTAGCATGCTTAAAATACGTAAGTCGTTTTGTTCAACAAATTTAAGTAGATAACTCATCAGTTGTTTGCATCAGAGCGACAATTTTTGAGATAGTTATTAAAACTGTTTAAAGGTTGTCAAACGTTGTTTCTCGTTGTATATCCTTTAATTCTAGAGTTAAATTGATAAATAACGTGTACGAATTTGTTTAACGCATTTGTTTTGGTTACTCGACGTCTCCGTTCTCGTGTAGCCTACATATTGCGTTTTTTTTTTAATTTGCTTACCTGGCTAAAGGTTAGCATGCTTAAAATACGTAAGTCGTTTTGTTCAACAAATTTAAGTAGATAACTCATCAGTTGTTTGCATCAGAGCGACAATTTTTGAGATAGTTATTAAAACTGTTTAAAGGTTGTCAAACGTTGTTTCTCGTTGTATATCCTTTAATTCTAATGTTAAATTGATAAATAACGTGTACGAATTTGTTTAACGCATTTGTTTTGGTTACTCGACGTCTCCGTTCTCGTGTAGCCTACATATTGCGTTTTTTTTTTTAATTTGCTTACCGGGCTAAAGGTTAGCATGCTTAAAATACGTAAGTCGTTTTGTTCAACAAATTTAAGTAGATAACTCATCAGTTGTTTACATCAGAGCGACAATTTTTGAGATAGTTATTAAAACTGTTTAAAGGTTGTCAAGCGATGTTTCTCGTTGTACATCCTTTAATTCTAGAGTTAAATTGATAAATAGCGTGTACGAATTTGTTTAACGCATTTGTTTTGGTTACTCGACGTCTTCGTTCTCGTGTAGCCTACATATTGCGTTTTTTTTTTAATTTGCTTACCGGACTAAAGGTTAGCATGCTTAAAATACGTAAGTCGTTTTGTTCAACAAATTTGAGTAGATAACTCATCAGTTGTTTGCATCAGAGCGACAATTTTTGAGATAGTTATTAAAACTGTTTAAAGGTTGTCAAACGTTGTTTCTCGTTGTATATCCTTTAATTCTAGAGTTAAATTGATAAATAACGTGTACGAATTTGTTTAACGCATTTGTTTTGGTTACTCGACGTCTCCGTTCTCGTGTAGCCTACATATTGCGTTTTTTTTAATTTGCTTACCGGGCTAAAGGTTAGCATGCTTAAAATACGTAAGTCGTTTTGTTCAACAAATTTAAGTAGATAACTAATCAGTTGTTTGCATCAGAGCGACAATTTTTGAGATAGTTATTAAAACTGTTTAAAGGTTGTCAAACGTTGTTTCTCGTTGTACATCCTTTAATTCTAGAGTTAAATTGATAAATAACGTGTACGAATTTGTTTAACGCATTTGTTTTTGTTACTCGACGTCTCCGTTCTCGTGTAGCCTACATATTGCGTTTTTTTTTTAATTTGCTTACCGGGCTAAAGGTTAGCATGTTTAAAATACGTAAGTCGTTTTGTTCAACAAATTTAAGTAGATAACTCATCAGTTGTTTGCATCAGAGCGACAATTTTTGAGATAGTTATTAAAACTGTTTAAAGGTTGTCAAACGTTGTTTCTCGTTGTACATCCTTTAGTTCTAGAGTTAAATTGATAAATAACGTGTACGATTTTGTTTAACGCATTTGTTTTGGTTACTCGACGTCTCCGTTCTCGTGTAGCCTACATATTGCGTTTTTTTTTTAATTTGCTAACCGGGCTAAAGGTTAGCATGCTTAAAATACGTAAGTCGTTTTGTTCAACAAATTTAAGTAGATAACTCATCAGTTGTTTACATCAGAGCGACAATTTTTGAGATAGTTATTAAAACTGTTTAAAGGTTGTCAAACATTGTTTCTCGTTGTATATCCTTTAATTCTAATGTTAAATTGATAAATAACGTGTACGAATTTGTTTAACGCATTTGTTTTGGTTACTCGACGTCTCCGTTCTCGTGTAGCCTACATATTGCGTTTTTTTTTTTAATTTGCTTACCGGGCTAAAGGTTAGCATGCTTAAAATACGTAAGTCGTTTTGTTCAACAAATTTAAGTAGATAACTCATCAGTTGTTTGCATCAGATCGACAATTTTTGAGATAGTTATTAAAACTGTTTAAAGGTTGTCAAACGTTGTTTCTCGTTGTATATCCTTTAATTCTAGAGTTAAATTGATAAATAACGTGTACGAATTTGTTTAACGCATTTGTTTTGGTTACTCGACGTTGTACATCCTTTAATTCTAGAGTTAAATTGATAAATAACGTGTACGAATTTGTTTAACGCATTTGTTTTGGTTACTCGACGTCTTCGTTCTCGTGTAGCCTACATATTGCGTTTTTTTTTTAATTTGCTTACCGGGCTAAAGGTTAGCATGCTTAAAATACGTAAGTCGTTTTGTTCAACAAATTTGAGTAGATAACTCATCAGTTGTTTGCATCAGAGCGACAATTTTTGAGATAGTTATTAAAACTGTTTAAAGGTTGTCAAACGTTGTTTCTCGTTGTATATCCTTTAATTCTAGAGTTAAATTGATAAATAACGTGTACGAATTTGTTTAACGCATTTGTTTTGGTTACTCGACGTCTCCGTTCTCGTGTAGCCTACATATTGCGTTTTTTTTTTTTTTATTTGCTTACCGGGCTAAAGGTTAGCATGCTTAAAATACGTAAGTCGTTTTGTTCAACAAATTTAAGTAGATAACTCATCAGTTGTTTGCATCAGAGCGACAATTTTTTAGATAGTTATTAAAACTGTTTAAAGGTTGTCAAACGTTGTTTCTCGTTGTACATCCTTTAATTCTAGAGTTAAATTGATAAATAACGTGTACGAATTTGTTTAACGCATTTGTTTTGGTTACTCGACGTCTCCGTTCTCGTGTAGCCTACATATTGCGTTTTTTTTTTAATTTGCTTACCGGGCTAAAGGTTAGCATGTTTAAAATACGTAAGTCGTTTTGTTCAACAAATTTAAGTAGATAACTCATCAGTTGTTTGCATCAGAGCGACAATTTTTGAGATAGTTATTAAAACTGTTTAAAGGTTGTCAAACGTTGTTTCTCGTTGTACATCCTTTAATTCTAGAGTTAAATTGATAAATAACGTGTACGAATTTGTTTAACGCATTTGTTTTGGTTACTCGACGTCTCCGTTCTCGTGTAGCCTACATATTGCGTTTTTTTTTTTAATTTGCTTACCGGGCTAAAGGTTAGCATGCTTAAAATACGTAAGTCGTTTTGTTCAACAAATTTAAGTAGATAACTCATCAGTTGTTTACATCAGAGCGACATATTTTCAGATAGTTATTAAAACTGTTTAAAGGTTGTCAAACGTTGTTTCTCGTTGTATATCCTTTAATTCTAATGTTAAATTGATAAATAACGTGTACGAATTTGTTTAACGCATTTGTTTTGGTTACTCGACGTCTCCGTTCTCGTGTAGCCTACATATTGCGTTTTTTGTTTAATTTGCTTACCGGGCTAAAGGTTAGCATGCTTAAAATACGTAAGTCGTTTTGTTCAACAAATTTAAGTAGATAACTCATCAGTTGTTTGCATCAGAGCGACAATTTTTGAGATAGTTATTAAAACTGTTTAAAGGTTGTCAAACGTTGTTTCTCGTTGTATATCCTTTAATTCTAGAGTTAAATTGATAAATAACGTGTACGAATTTGTTTAACGCATTTGTTTTGGTTACTCGACGTCTCCGTTCTCGTGTAGCCTACATATTGCGTTTTTTTTTTAATTTGCTTACCGGGCTAAAGTTTAGCATGCTTAAAATACGTAAGTCGTTTTGTTCAACAAATTTAAGTAGATAACTCATCAGTTGTTTGCGTCAGAGCGACAATTTTTGAGATAGTTATTAAAACTGTTTAAAGGTTGTCAAACGTTGTTTCTCGTTGTACATCCTTTAATTCTAGAGTTAAATTGATAAATAACGTGTACGAATTTGTTTAACGCATTTGTTTTGGTTACTCGACGTCTCCGTTCTCGTGTAGCCTACATATTGCGTTTTTTTTTTAATTTGCTTACCGGGCTAAAGGTTAGCATGCTTAAAATACGTAAGTCGTTTTGTTCAACAAATTTGAGTAGATAACTCATCAGTTGTTTGCATCAGAGCGACAATTTTTGAGATAGTTATTAAAACTGTTTAAAGGTTATCAAACGTTGTTTCTCGTTGTATATCCTTTAATTCTAGAGTTAAATTGATATATAACGTGTACGAATTTGTTTAACGCATTTGTTTTGGTTACTCGACGTCTCCGTTCTCGTGTAGCCGACATATTGCGTTTTTTTTTTAATTTACTTACCGGGCTAAAGGTTAGCATGCTTAAAATACGTAAGTCGTTTTGTTCAACAAATTTAAGTAGATAACTCATCAGTTGTTTGCATCAGAGCGACAATTTTTGAGATAGTTATTAAAACTGTTTAAAGGTTGTCAAACGTTGTTTCTCGTTGTACATCCTTTAATTCTAGAGTTAAATTGATAAATAACGTGTACGAATTTGTTTAACGCATTTGTTTTTGTTACTCGACGTCTCCGTTCTCGTGTAGCCTACATATTGCGTTTTTTTTTTTAATTTGCTTACCGGGCTAAAGGTTAGCATGTTTAAAATACGTAAGTCGTTTTGTTCAACAAATTTAAGTAGATAACTCATCAGTTGTTTGCATCAGAGCGACAATTTTTGAGATAGTTATTAAAACTGCTTAAAGGTTGTCAAACGTTGTTTCTCGTTGTACATCCTTTAGTTCTAGAGTTAAATTGATAAATAACGTGTACGAATTTGTTTAACGCATTTGTTTTGGTTACTCGACGTCTCCGTTCTCGTGTAGCCTACATATTGCGTTTTTTTTTTAATTTGCTAACCGGGCTAAAGGTTAGCATGCTTAAAATACGTAAGTCGTTTTGTTCAACAAATTTAAGTAGATAACTCATCAGTTGTTTACATCAGAGCGACAATTTTTGAGATAGTTATTAAAACTGTTTAAAGGTTGTCAAACATTGTTTCTCGTTGTATATCCTTTAATTCTAATGTTAAATTGATAAATAACGTGTACGAATTTGTTTAACGCATTTGTTTTGGTTACTCGACGTCTCCGTTCTCGTGTAGCCTACATATTGCGTTTTTTTTTTTTTTATTTGCTTCCGGGCTAAAGGTTAGCATGCTTAAAATACGTAAGTCGTTTTGTTCAACAAATTTAAGTAGATAACTCATCAGTTGTTTGCATCAGATCGACAATTTTTGTGATAGTTATTAAAACTGTTTAAAGGTTGTCAAACGTTGTTTCTCGTTGTATATCCTTTAATTCTAGAGTTAAATTGATAAATAACGTGTACGAATTTGTTTAACGCATTTGTTTTGGTTACTCGACGTTGTACATCCTTTAATTCTAGAGTTAAATTGATAAATAACGTGTACGAATTTGTTTAACGCATTTGTTTTGGTTACTCGACGTCTTCGTTCTCGTGTAGCCTACATATTGCGTTTTTTTTTTTAATTTGCTTACCGGGCTAAAGGTTAGCATGCTTAAAATACGTAAGTCGTTTTGTTCAACAAATTTGAGTAGATAACTCATCAGTTGTTTGCATCAGAGCGACAATTTTTGAGATAGTTATTAAAACTGTTTAAAGGTTGTCAAACGTTGTTTCTCGTTGTATATCCTTTAATTCTAGAGTTAAATTGATAAATAACGTGTACAAATTTGTTTAACGCATTTGTTTTGGTTACTCGACGTCTCCGTTCTCGTGTAGCCTACATATTGCTTTTTTTTTTTTTAATTTGCTTACCGGGCTAAAGGTTAGCATGCTTAAAATACGTAAGTCGTTTTGTTCAACAAATTTAAGTAGATAACTCATCAGTTGTTTGCATCAGAGCGACAATTTTTTAGATAGTTATTAAAACTGTTTAAAGGTTGTCAAACGTTGTTTCTCGTTGTACATCCTTTAATTCTAGAGTTAAATTGATAAATAACGTGTACGAATTTGTTTAACGCATTTGTTTTGGTTACTCGACGTCTCCGTTCTCGTGTAGCCTACATATTGCGTTTTCTTTTTAATTTGCTTACCGGGCTAAAGGTTAGCATGTTTAAAATACGTAAGTCGTTTTGTTCAACAAATTTAAGTAGATAACTCATCAGTTGTTTGCATCAGAGCGACAATTTTTGAGATAGTTATTAAAACTGTTTAAAGGTTGTCAAACGTTGTTTCTCGTTGTACATCCTTTAATTCTAGAGTTAAATTGATAAATAACGTGTACGAATTTGTTTAACGCATTTGTTTTGGTTACTCGACGTCTCCGTTCTCGTGTAGCCTACATATTGCGTTTTTTTTTTAATTTGCTTACCGGGCTAAAGGTTAGCATGCTTAAAATACGTAAGTCGTTTTGTTCAACAAATTTAAGTAGATAACTCATCAGTTGTTTACATCAGAGCGACATATTTTGAGATAGTTATTAAAACTGTTTAAAGGTTGTCAAACGTTGTTTCTCGTTGTATATCCTTTAATTCTAATGTTAAATTGATAAATAACGTGTACGAATTTGTTTAACGCATTTGTTTTGGTTACTCGACGTCTCCGTTCTCGTGTAGCCTACATATTGCGTTTTTTGTTTAATTTGCTTACCGGGCTAAAGGTTAGCATGCTTAAAATACGTAAGTCGTTTTGTTCAACAAATTTAAGTAGATAACTCATCAGTTGTTTGCATCAGAGCGACAATTTTTGAGATAGTTATTAAAACTGTTTAAAGGTTGTCAAACGTTGTTTCTCGTTGTATATCCTTTAATTCTAGAGTTAAATTGATAAATAACGTGTACGAATTTGTTTAACGCATTTGTTTTGGTTACTCGACGTCTCCGTTCTCGTGTAGCCTACATATTGCGTTTTTTTTTTAATTTGCTTACCGGGCTAAAGCTTAGCATGCTTAAAATACGTAAGTCGTTTTGTTCAACAAATTTAAGTAGATAACTCATCAGTTGTTTGCGTCAGAGCGACAATTTTTGAGATAGTTATTAAAACTGTTTAAAGGTTGTCAAACGTTGTTTCTCGTTGTACATCCTTTAATTCTAGAGTTAAATTGATAAATAACGTGTACGAATTTGTTTAACGCATTTGTTTTGGTTACTCGACGTCTCCGTTCTCGTGTAGCCTACATATTGCGTTTTTTTTTTAATTTGCTTACCGGGCTAAAGGTTAGCATGCTTAAAATACGTAAGTCGTTTTGTTCAACAAATTTGAGTAGATAACTCATCAGTTGTTTGCATCAGAGCGACAATTTTTGAGATAGTTATTAAAACTGTTTAAAGGTAGTCAAACGTTGTTTCTCGTTGTATATCCTTTAATTCTAGAGTTAAATTGATAAATAACGTGTACGAATTTGTTTAACGCATTTGTTTTGGTTACTCGACGTCTCCGTTCTCGTGTAGCCTACATATTGCGTTTTTTTTTTTTAATTTGCTTACCGGGCTAAAGGTTAGCATGCTTAAAATACGTAAGTCGTTTTGTTCAACAAATTTAAGTAGATAACTCATCAGTTGTTTGCATCAGAGCGACAATTTTTGAGATAGTTATTAAAACTGTTTAAAGGTTGTCAAACGTTGTTTCTCGTTGTACATCCTTTAATTCTAGAGTTAAATTGATAAATAACGTGTACGAATTTGTTTAACGCATTTGTTTTGGTTACTCGACGTCTCCGTTCTCGTGTAGCCTACATATTGCGTTTTTTTTTTAGTTTGCTTACCGGGCTAAAGGTTAGCATGCTTAAAATACGTAAGTCGTTTTGTTCAACAAATTTAAGTAGATAACTCATCAGTTGTTTACATCAGAGCGACATATTTTGAGATAGTTATTAAAACTGTTTAAAGGTTGTCAAACGTTGTTTCTCGTTGTATATCCTTTAATTCTAATGTTAAATTGATAAATAACGTGTACGAATTTGTTTAACGCATTTGTTTTGGTTACTCGACGTCTCCGTTCTCGTGTAGCCTACATATTGCGTTTTTTGTTTAATTTGCTTACCGGGCTAAAGGTTAGCATGCTTAAAATACGTAAGTCGTTTTGTTCAACAAATTTAAGTAGATAACTCATCAGTTGTTTGCATCAGATCGACAATTTTTGAGATAGTTATTAAAACTGTTTAAAGGTTGTCAAACGTTGTTTCTCGTTGTATATCCTTTAATTCTAGAGTTAAATTGATAAATAACGTGTACGAATTTGTTTAACGCATTTGTTTTGGTTACTCGACGTTGTACATCCTTTAATTCTAGAGTTAAATTGATAAATAACGTGTACGAATTTGTTTAACGCATTTTTTTTGGTTACTCGACGTCTCCGTTCTCGTGTAGCCTACATATTGCGTTTTTTTTTTTAATTTGCTTATCGGGCTAAAGGTTAGCATGCTTAAAATACGTAAGTCGTTTTATTCAACAAATTTAAGTAGATAACTCATCAGTTGTTTGCATCAGAGCGACAATTTTTGAGATAGTTATTAAAACTGTTTAAAGGTTGTCAAACGTTGTTTCTCGTTGTATATCCTTTAATTCTAGAGTTAAATTGATAAATAACGTGTACGAATTTGTTTAACGCATTTGTTTTGGTTACTCGACGTCTCCGTTCTCGTGTAGCCTACATATTGCGTTTTTTTTTAATTTGCTTACCGGGCTAAAGGTTAGCATGTTTAAAATACGTAAGTCGTTTTGTTCAACAAATTTAAGTAGATAACTCATCAGTTGTTTGCATCAGAGCGACAATTTTTGAGATAGTTATTAAAACTGTTTAAAGGTTGTCAAACGTTGTTTCTCGTTGTACATCCTTTAGTTCTAGAGTTAAATTGATAAATAACGTGTACGAATTTGTTTAACGCATTTGTTTTGGTTACTCGACGTCTCCGTTCTCGTGTAGCCTACATATTGCGTTTTTTTTTTAATTTGCTAACCGGGCTAAAGGTTAGCATGCTTAAAATACGTAAGTCGTTTTGTTCAACAAATTTAAGTAGATAACTCATCAGTTGTTTGCATCAGAGCGACAATTTTTGAGATAGTTATTAAAACTGTCTAAAGGTTGTCAAACGTTGTTTCTCGTTGTATATCCTTTAATTCTAGAGTTAAATTGATAAATAACGTGTACGAATTTGTTTAACGCATTTGTTTTGGTTACTCGACGTCTCCGTTCTCGTGTAGCCTACATATTGCGTTTTTTTTTTAATTTGCTTACCGGGCTAAAGGTTAGCATGCTTAAAATACGTAAGTCGTTTTGTTCAACAAATTTAAGTAGATAACTCATCAGTTGTTTGCATCAGAGCGACAATTTTTGAGATAGTTATTAAAACTGTTTAAAGGTTGTCAAACGTTGTTTCTCGTTGTATATCCTTTAATTCTAGAGTTAAATTGATAAATAACGTGTACGAATTTGTTTAACGCATTTGTTTTGGTTACTCGACGTCTCCGTTCTCGTGTAGCCTACATATTGCGTTTTTTTTTAATTTGCTTACCGGGCTAAAGGTTAGCATGCTTAAAATACGTAAGTCGTTTTGTTCAACAAATTTAAGTAGATAACTCATCAGTTGTTTGCATCAGAGCGACAATTTTAGAGATAGTTATTAAAACTGTTTAAAGGTTGTCAAACGTTGTTTCTCGTTGTACATCCTTTAATTCTAGAGTTAAATTGATAAATAACGTGTACGAATTTGTTTAACGCATTTGTTTTGGTTACTCGACGTCTCCGTTCTCGTGTAGCCTACATATTGCGTTTTTTTTTTTTAATTTGCTTACCGGGCTAAAGGTTAGCATGCTTAAAATACGTAAGTCGTTTTGTTCAACAAATTTAAGTAGATAACTCATCAGTTGTTTGCATCAGAGCGACAATTTTTGAGATAGTTATTAAAACTGTTTAAAGGTTGTCAAACGTTGTTTCTCGTTGTATATCCTTTAATTCTAGAGTTAAATTGATAAATAACGTGTACGAATTTTTTTAACGCATTTGTTTTGGTTACTCGACGTCTCCGTTCTCATGTAGCCTACATATTGCGTTTTTTTTTTTTAATTTGCTTACCGGGCTAAAGGCTAGCATGCTTAAAATACGTAAGTCGTTTTGTTCAACAAATTTAAGTAGATAACTCATCAGTTGTTTGCATCAGAGCGACAATTTTTGAGATAGTTATTAAAACTGTTTAAAGGTTGTCAAACGTTGTTTCTCGTTGTATATCCTTTAATTCTAGAGTTAAATTGATAAATAACGTGTACGAATTTGTTTAACGCATTTGTTTTGGTTACTCGACGTCTCCGTTCTCGTGTAGCCTACATATTGCGTTTTTTTTTAATTTGCTTACCGGGCTAAAGGCTAGCATGCTTAAAATACGTAAGTCGTTTTGTTCAAAAAATTTAAGTAGATAACTCATCAGTTGTTTGCATCAGAGCGACAATTTTTGAGATAGTTATTAAAACTGTTTAAAGGTTGTCAAACGTTGTTTCTCGTTGTACATCCTTTAATTCTAGAGTTAAATTGATAAATAACATGTAAGAATTTGTTTAACGCATTTGTTTTGGTTACTCGACGTCTCCGTTCTCGTGTAGCCTACATATTGCGTTTTTTTTTTAATTTGCTTACCGGGCTAAAGGTTAGCATGCTTAAAATACGTAAGTCGTTTTGTTCAACAAATTTAAGTAGATAACTCATCAGTTGTTTGCATCAGAGCGACAATTTTTGAGATAGTTACTAAAACTGTTTAAAGGTTGTCAAACGTTGTTTCTCGTTGTATATCCTTTAATTCTAGAGTTAAATTGATAAATAACGTGTACGAATTTGTTTAACGCATTTGTTTTGGTTAGTCGACGTCTCCGTTCTCGTGTAGCCTACATATTGCGCTTTTTTTAATTTGCTTACCGGGCTAAAGGTTAGCATGCTTAAAATACGTAAGTCGTTTTGTTCAACAAATTTGAGTAGATAACTCATCAGTTGTTTGCATCAGAGCGACAATTTTTGAGATAGTTATTAAAACTGTTTAAAGGTTGTCAAACGTTGTTTCTCGTTGTACATCCTTTAATTCTAGAGTTAAATTGATAAATAACGTGTACGAATTTGTTTAACGAATTTGTTTTGAATACTCGACGTCTCCGTTCTCGCGGAGCCTACATATTGCGTTTTTTTTTTTAATTTGCTTACCGGGCTAAAGGTTAGCATGCTTAAAATACGTAAGTCGTTTTGTTCAACAAATTTAAGTAGATAACTCATCAGTTGTTTGCATCAGAGCGACAATTTTTGAGATAGTTATTAAAACTGTTTAAAGGTTGTCAAACTTTGTTTCTCGTTGTACATCCTTTAATTCTAGAGTTAAATTGATAAATAACGTGTACGAATTTGTTTAACGCATTTGTTTTGGTTACTCGACGTCTCCGTTCTCGTGTAGCCTACATATTGCGTTTTTTTTTAATTTGCTTACCGGGCTAAAGGTTAGCATGCTTAAAATACGTAAGTCGTTTTGTTCAACAAATTTGAGTAGATAACTCAGCAGTTGTTTGCATCAGAGCGACAATTTTTGAGATAGTTATTAAAACTGTTTAAAGGTTGTCAAACGTTGTTTCTCGTTGTATATCCTTTAATTCTAGAGTTAAATTGATAAATAACGTGTACGAATTTGTTTAACGCATTTGTTTTGGTTAGTCGACGTCTCCGTTCTCGTGTAGCCTACATATTGCGTTTTTTTTTTAATTTGGTTACCGGGCTAAAGGTTAGCATGCTTAAAATACGTAAGTCGTTTTGTTCAACAAATTTAAGTAGATAACTCATCAGTTGTTTGCATCAGAGCGACAATTTTTGAGATAGTTATTAAAACTGTTTAAAGGTTGTCAAACGTTGTTTCTCGTTGTACATCCTTTAATTCTAGAGTTAAATTGATAAATAACGTGTACGAATTTGTTTAACGCATTTGTTTTGGTTACTCGACGTCTCCGTTCTCGTGTAGCCTACATATTGCGTTTTTTTTTTTAATTTGCTTACCGGGCTAAAGGTTAGCATGCTTAAAATACGTAAGTCGTTTTGTTCAACAAATTTAAGTATGTAACTCATCAGTTGTTTGCATCAAAGCGACAATTTTTAAGATAGTTATTAAAACTGTTTAAAGGTTGTCAAGCGATGTTTGTCGTTGTACATCCTTTAATTCTAGAGTTAAATTGATAAATAACGTGTACGAATTTGTTTAACGCATTTGTTTTGGTTACTCGACGTCTCCGTTCTCGTGTAGCCTACATATTGCGTTTTTTTTTTAATTTGCTTACCGGGCTAAAGGTTAGCATGCTTAAAATACGTAAGTCGTTTTGTTCAACAAATTTAAGTAGATAACTCATCAGTTGTTTGCATCAGAGCGACAATTTTTGAGATAGTTATTAAAACTGTTTAAAGGTTGTCAAGGGTTGTTTCTCGTTGTACATCCTTTAATTCTAGAGTTAAATTGATAAATAACGTGTAAGAATTTGTTTAACGCATTTGTTTTGGTTACTCGACGTCTCCGCTCTCGCGTAGCCTACATATTGCGTTTTTTTTTTTAATTTGCTTACCGGGCTAAAGGTTAGCATACTTAAAATACGTAAGTCGTTTTGTTCAACAAATTTAAGTAGATAACTCATCAGTTGTTTACATCAGAGCGACAATTTTTGAGATAGTTATTAAAACTGTTTAAAGGTTGTCAAACGTTGTTTCTCGTTGTATATCCTTTAATTCTAGAGTTAAATTGATAAATAACGTGTACGAATTTGTTTAACGCATTTTTTTTGGTTACTCGACGTCTCCGTTCTCGTGTAGCCTACATATTGCGTTTTTTTTTTTAATTTGCTTACCGGGCTAAAGGTTAGCATGCTTAAAATACGTAAGTCGTTTTGTTCAACAAATTTAAGTAGATAACTCATCAGTTGTTTGCATCAGAGCGAAAATTTTGAGATAGTTATTAAAACTGTTTAAAGGTTGTCAAACGTTGTTTCTCGTTGTATATCCTTTAATTCTAGAGTTAAATTGATAAATAACGTGTACGAATTTGTTTAACGCATTTGTTTTGGTTACTCGACGTCTCTGTTCTCGTGTAGCCTACATATTGCGTTTTTTTTTTAATTTGCTTACCGGGCTAAAGGTTAGCATGCTTAAAATACGTAAGTCGTTTTGTTCAACAAATTTAAGAGTAGATAACTCATCAGTTGTTTGCATCAGAGCGACAATTTTTGAGATAGTTATTAAAACTATTTAAAGGTTGTCAAACGCTGTTTCTCGTTGTATATCCTTTACTTCTAGAGTTAAATTGATAAATAACGTGTACGAATTTGTTTAACGCATTTGTTTTGGTTACTCGACGTCTCCGTTCTCGTGTAGCCTACATATTGCGTTTTTTTTTTTTAATTTGCTTACCGGGCTAAAAGTTAGCATGCTTAAAATACGTAAGTCGTTTTGTTCAACAAATTTAAGTAGATAACTCATCAGTTGTTTGCATCAGAGCGACAATTTTTGAGATAGTTATTAAAACTGTTTAAAGGTTGTCAAACGTTGTTTCTCGTTGTATATCCTTTAATTCTAGAGTTAAATTGATAAATAACGTGTACGAATTTGTTTAACGCATTTGTTTTGGTTACTCGACGTCTCCGTTCTCGTGTAGCCTACATATTGCGTTTTTTTTTTTTAATTTGCTTACCGGGCTAAAGGTTAGCATGCTTAAAATACGTAAGTCGTTTTGTTCAACAAATTTAAGTAGATAACTCATCAGTTGTTTGCATCAGAGCGACAATTTTTGAGATAGTTATTAAAACTGTTTAAAGGTTGTCAAACGTTGTTTCTCGTTGTATATCCTTTAATTCTAGAGTTAAATTGATAAATAACGTGTACGAATTTGTTTAACGCATTTGTTTTGGTTACTCGACGTCTCCGTTCTCGTGTAGCCTACATATTGCGTTTTTTTTTTAATTTGCTTACCTGGCTAAAGGTTAGCATGCTTAAAATACGTAAGTCGTTTTGTTCAACAAATTTAAGTAGATAACTCATCAGTTGTTTGCATCAGAGCGACAATTTTTGAGATAGTTATTAAAACTGTTTAAAGGTTGTCAAACGTTGTTTCTCGTTGTATATCCTTTAATTCTAATGTTAAATTGATAAATAACGTGTACGAATTTGTTTAACGCATTTGTTTTGGTTACTCGACGTCTCCGTTCTCGTGTAGCCTACATATTGCGTTTTTTTTTTTTAATTTGCTTACCGGGCTAAAGGTTAGCATGCTTAAAATACGTAAGTCGTTTTGTTCAACAAATTTAAGTAGATAACTCATCAGTTGTTTACATCAGAGCGACAATTTTTGAGATAGTTATTAAAACTGTTTAAAGGTTGTCAAGCGATGTTTCTCGTTGTACATCCTTTAATTCTAGAGTTAAATTGATAAATAGCGTGTACGAATTTGTTTAACGCATTTGTTTTGGTTACTCGACGTCTTCGTTCTCGTGTAGCCTACATATTGCGTTTTTTTTTTTAATTTGCTTACCGGACTAAAGGTTAGCATGCTTAAAATACGTAAGTCGTTTTGTTCAACAAATTTGAGTAGATAACTCATCAGTTGTTTGCATCAGAGCGACAATTTTTGAGATAGTTATTAAAACTGTTTAAAGGTTGTCAAACGTTGTTTCTCGTTGTATATCCTTTAATTCTAGAGTTAAATTGATAAATAACGTGTACGAATTTGTTTAACGCATTTGTTTTGGTTACTCGACGTCTCCGTTCTCGTGTAGCCTACATATTGCGTTTTTTTTAATTTGCTTACCGGGCTAAAGGTTAGCATGCTTAAAATACGTAAGTCGTTTTGTTCAACAAATTTAAGTAGATAACTAATCAGTTGTTTGCATCAGAGCGACAATTTTTGAGATAGTTATTAAAACTGTTTAAAGGTTGTCAAACGTTGTTTCTCGTTGTACATCCTTTAATTCTAGAGTTAAATTGATAAATAACGTGTACGAATTTGTTTAACGCATTTGTTTTTGTTACTCGACGTCTCCGTTCTCGTGTAGCCTACATATTGCGTTTTTTTTTTAATTTGCTTACCGGGCTAAAGGTTAGCATGTTTAAAATACGTAAGTCGTTTTGTTCAACAAATTTAAGTAGATAACTCATCAGTTGTTTGCATCAGAGCGACAATTTTTGAGATAGTTATTAAAACTGTTTAAAGGTTGTCAAACGTTGTTTCTCGTTGTACATCCTTTAGTTCTAGAGTTAAATTGATAAATAACGTGTACGAATTTGTTTAACGCATTTGTTTTGGTTACTCGACGTCTCCGTTCTCGTGTAGCCTACATATTGCGTTTTTTTTTTAATTTGCTAACCGGGCTAAAGGTTAGCATGCTTAAAATACGTAAGTCGTTTTGTTCAACAAATTTAAGTAGATAACTCATCAGTTGTTTACATCAGAGCGACAATTTTTGAGATAGTTATTAAAACTGTTTAAAGGTTGTCAAACATTGTTTCTCGTTGTATATCCTTTAATTCTAATGTTAAATTGATAAATAACGTGTACGAATTTGTTTAACGCATTTGTTTTGGTTACTCGACGTCTCCGTTCTCGTGTAGCCTACATATTGCGTTTTTTTTTTTAATTTGCTTACCGGGCTAAAGGTTAGCATGCTTAAAATACGTAAGTCGTTTTGTTCAACAAATTTAAGTAGATAACTCATCAGTTGTTTGCATCAGATCGACAATTTTTGAGATAGTTATTAAAACTGTTTAAAGGTTGTCAAACGTTGTTTCTCGTTGTATATCCTTTAATTCTAGAGTTAAATTGATAAATAACGTGTACGAATTTGTTTAACGCATTTGTTTTGGTTACTCGACGTTGTACATCCTTTAATTCTAGAGTTAAATTGATAAATAACGTGTACGAATTTGTTTAACGCATTTGTTTTGGTTACTCGACGTCTTCGTTCTCGTGTAGCCTACATATTGCGTTTTTTTTTTTAATTTGCTTACCGGGCTAAAGGTTAGCATGCTTAAAATACGTAAGTCGTTTTGTTCAACAAATTTGAGTAGATAACTCATCAGTTGTTTGCATCAGAGCGACAATTTTTGAGATAGTTATTAAAACTGTTTAAAGGTTGTCAAACGTTGTTTCTCGTTGTATATCCTTTAATTCTAGAGTTAAATTGATAAATAACGTGTACGAATTTGTTTAACGCATTTGTTTTGGTTACTCGACGTCTCCGTTCTCGTGTAGCCTACATATTGCGTTTTTTTTTTTTAATTTGCTTACCGGGCTAAAGGTTAGCATGCTTAAAATACGTAAGTCGTTTTGTTCAACAAATTTAAGTAGATAACTCATCAGTTGTTTGCATCAGAGCGACAATTTTTTAGATAGTTATTAAAACTGTTTAAAGGTTGTCAAACGTTGTTTCTCGTTGTACATCCTTTAATTCTAGAGTTAAATTGATAAATAACGTGTACGAATTTGTTTAACGCATTTGTTTTGGTTACTCGACGTCTCCGTTCTCGTGTAGCCTACATATTGCGTTTTTTTTTTAATTTGCTTACCGGGCTAAAGGTTAGCATGTTTAAAATACGTAAGTCGTTTTGTTCAACAAATTTAAGTAGATAACTCATCAGTTGTTTGCATCAGAGCGACAATTTTTGAGATAGTTATTAAAACTGTTTAAAGGTTGTCAAACGTTGTTTCTCGTTGTACATCCTTTAATTCTAGAGTTAAATTGATAAATAACGTGTACGAATTTGTTTAACGCATTTGTTTTGGTTACTCGACGTCTCCGTTCTCGTGTAGCCTACATATTGCGTTTTTTTTTTTAATTTGCTTACCGGGCTAAAGGTTAGCATGCTTAAAATACGTAAGTCGTTTTGTTCAACAAATTTAAGTAGATAACTCATCAGTTGTTTACATCAGAGCGACATATTTTCAGATAGTTATTAAAACTGTTTAAAGGTTGTCAAACGTTGTTTCTCGTTGTATATCCTTTAATTCTAATGTTAAATTGATAAATAACGTGTACGAATTTGTTTAACGCATTTGTTTTGGTTACTCGACGTCTCCGTTCTCGTGTAGCCTACATATTGCGTTTTTTGTTTAATTTGCTTACCGGGCTAAAGGTTAGCATGCTTAAAATACGTAAGTCGTTTTGTTCAACAAATTTAAGTAGATAACTCATCAGTTGTTTGCATCAGAGCGACAATTTTTGAGATAGTTATTAAAACTGTTTAAAGGTTGTCAAACGTTGTTTCTCGTTGTATATCCTTTAATTCTAGAGTTAAATTGATAAATAACGTGTACGAATTTGTTTAACGCATTTGTTTTGGTTACTCGACGTCTCCGTTCTCGTGTAGCCTACATATTGCGTTTTTTTTTTAATTTGCTTACCGGGCTAAAGTTTAGCATGCTTAAAATACGTAAGTCGTTTTGTTCAACAAATTTAAGTAGATAACTCATCAGTTGTTTGCGTCAGAGCGACAATTTTTGAGATAGTTATTAAAACTGTTTAAAGGTTGTCAAACGTTGTTTCTCGTTGTACATCCTTTAATTCTAGAGTTAAATTGATAAATAACGTGTACGAATTTGTTTAACGCATTTGTTTTGGTTACTCGACGTCTCCGTTCTCGTGTAGCCTACATATTGCGTTTTTTTTTTAATTTGCTTACCGGGCTAAAGGTTAGCATGCTTAAAATACGTAAGTCGTTTTGTTCAACAAATTTGAGTAGATAACTCATCAGTTGTTTGCATCAGAGCGACAATTTTTGAGATAGTTATTAAAACTGTTTAAAGGTTATCAAACGTTGTTTCTCGTTGTATATCCTTTAATTCTAGAGTTAAATTGATATATAACGTGTACGAATTTGTTTAACGCATTTGTTTTGGTTACTCGACGTCTCCGTTCTCGTGTAGCCGACATATTGCGTTTTTTTTTTAATTTACTTACCGGGCTAAAGGTTAGCATGCTTAAAATACGTAAGTCGTTTTGTTCAACAAATTTAAGTAGATAACTCATCAGTTGTTTGCATCAGAGCGACAATTTTTGAGATAGTTATTAAAACTGTTTAAAGGTTGTCAAACGTTGTTTCTCGTTGTACATCCTTTAATTCTAGAGTTAAATTGATAAATAACGTGTACGAATTTGTTTAACGCATTTGTTTTTGTTACTCGACGTCTCCGTTCTCGTGTAGCCTACATATTGCGTTTTTTTTTTTAATTTGCTTACCGGGCTAAAGGTTAGCATGTTTAAAATACGTAAGTCGTTTTGTTCAACAAATTTAAGTAGATAACTCATCAGTTGTTTGCATCAGAGCGACAATTTTTGAGATAGTTATTAAAACTGTTTAAAGGTTGTCAAACGTTGTTTCTCGTTGTACATCCTTTAGTTCTAGAGTTAAATTGATAAATAACGTGTACGAATTTGTTTAACGCATTTGTTTTGGTTACTCGACGTCTCCGTTCTCGTGTAGCCTACATATTGCGTTTTTTTTTTAATTTGCTAACCGGGCTAAAGGTTAGCATGCTTAAAATACGTAAGTCGTTTTGTTCAACAAATTTAAGTAGATAACTCATCAGTTGTTTACATCAGAGCGACAATTTTTGAGATAGTTATTAAAACTGTTTAAAGGTTGTCAAACATTGTTTCTCGTTGTATATCCTTTAATTCTAATGTTAAATTGATAAATAACGTGTACGAATTTGTTTAACGCATTTGTTTTGGTTACTCGACGTCTCCGTTCTCGTGTAGCCTACATATTGCGTTTTTTTTTTTTTTATTTGCTTCCGGGCTAAAGGTTAGCATGCTTAAAATACGTAAGTCGTTTTGTTCAACAAATTTAAGTAGATAACTCATCAGTTGTTTGCATCAGATCGACAATTTTTGTGATAGTTATTAAAACTGTTTAAAGGTTGTCAAACGTTGTTTCTCGTTGTATATCCTTTAATTCTAGAGTTAAATTGATAAATAACGTGTACGAATTTGTTTAACGCATTTGTTTTGGTTACTCGACGTTGTACATCCTTTAATTCTAGAGTTAAATTGATAAATAACGTGTACGAATTTGTTTAACGCATTTGTTTTGGTTACTCGACGTCTTCGTTCTCGTGTAGCCTACATATTGCGTTTTTTTTTTTAATTTGCTTACCGGGCTAAAGGTTAGCATGCTTAAAATACGTAAGTCGTTTTGTTCAACAAATTTGAGTAGATAACTCATCAGTTGTTTGCATCAGAGCGACAATTTTTGAGATAGTTATTAAAACTGTTTAAAGGTTGTCAAACGTTGTTTCTCGTTGTATATCCTTTAATTCTAGAGTTAAATTGATAAATAACGTGTACAAATTTGTTTAACGCATTTGTTTTGGTTACTCGACGTCTCCGTTCTCGTGTAGCCTACATATTGCGTTTTTTTTTTTAATTTGCTTACCGGGCTAAAGGTTAGCATGCTTAAAATACGTAAGTCGTTTTGTTCAACAAATTTAAGTAGATAACTCATCAGTTGTTTGCATCAGAGCGACAATTTTTTAGATAGTTATTAAAACTGTTTAAAGGTTGTCAAACGTTGTTTCTCGTTGTACATCCTTTAATTCTAGAGTTAAATTGATAAATAACGTGTACGAATTTGTTTAACGCATTTGTTTTGGTTACTCGACGTCTCCGTTCTCGTGTAGCCTACATATTGCGTTTTCTTTTTAATTTGCTTACCGGGCTAAAGGTTAGCATGTTTAAAATACGTAAGTCGTTTTGTTCAACAAATTTAAGTAGATAACTCATCAGTTGTTTGCATCAGAGCGACAATTTTTGAGATAGTTATTAAAACTGTTTAAAGGTTGTCAAACGTTGTTTCTCGTTGTACATCCTTTAATTCTAGAGTTAAATTGATAAATAACGTGTACGAATTTGTTTAACGCATTTGTTTTGGTTACTCGACGTCTCCGTTCTCGTGTAGCCTACATATTGCGTTTTTTTTTTAATTTGCTTACCGGGCTAAAGGTTAGCATGCTTAAAATACGTAAGTCGTTTTGTTCAACAAATTTAAGTAGATAACTCATCAGTTGTTTACATCAGAGCGACATATTTTGAGATAGTTATTAAAACTGTTTAAAGGTTGTCAAACGTTGTTTCTCGTTGTATATCCTTTAATTCTAATGTTAAATTGATAAATAACGTGTACGAATTTGTTTAACGCATTTGTTTTGGTTACTCGACGTCTCCGTTCTCGTGTAGCCTACATATTGCGTTTTTTGTTTAATTTGCTTACCGGGCTAAAGGTTAGCATGCTTAAAATACGTAAGTCGTTTTGTTCAACAAATTTAAGTAGATAACTCATCAGTTGTTTGCATCAGAGCGACAATTTTTGAGATAGTTATTAAAACTGTTTAAAGGTTGTCAAACGTTGTTTCTCGTTGTATATCCTTTAATTCTAGAGTTAAATTGATAAATAACGTGTACGAATTTGTTTAACGCATTTGTTTTGGTTACTCGACGTCTCCGTTCTCGTGTAGCCTACATATTGCGTTTTTTTTTTAATTTGCTTACCGGGCTAAAGCTTAGCATGCTTAAAATACGTAAGTCGTTTTGTTCAACAAATTTAAGTAGATAACTCATCAGTTGTTTGCGTCAGAGCGACAATTTTTGAGATAGTTATTAAAACTGTTTAAAGGTTGTCAAACGTTGTTTCTCGTTGTACATCCTTTAATTCTAGAGTTAAATTGATAAATAACGTGTACGAATTTGTTTAACGCATTTGTTTTGGTTACTCGACGTCTCCGTTCTCGTGTAGCCTACATATTGCGTTTTTTTTTTAATTTGCTTACCGGGCTAAAGGTTAGCATGCTTAAAATACGTAAGTCGTTTTGTTCAACAAATTTGAGTAGATAACTCATCAGTTGTTTGCATCAGAGCGACAATTTTTGAGATAGTTATTAAAACTGTTTAAAGGTAGTCAAACGTTGTTTCTCGTTGTATATCCTTTAATTCTAGAGTTAAATTGATAAATAACGTGTACGAATTTGTTTAACGCATTTGTTTTGGTTACTCGACGTCTCCGTTCTCGTGTAGCCTACATATTGCGTTTTTTTTTTAATTTGCTTACCGGGCTAAAGGTTAGCATGCTTAAAATACGTAAGTCGTTTTGTTCAACAAATTTAAGTAGATAACTCATCAGTTGTTTGCATCAGAGCGACAATTTTTGAGATAGTTATTAAAACTGTTTAAAGGTTGTCAAACGTTGTTTCTCGTTGTACATCCTTTAATTCTAGAGTTAAATTGATAAATAACGTGTACGAATTTGTTTAACGCATTTGTTTTGGTTACTCGACGTCTCCGTTCTCGTGTAGCCTACATATTGCGTTTTTTTTTTAGTTTGCTTACCGGGCTAAAGGTTAGCATGCTTAAAATACGTAAGTCGTTTTGTTCAACAAATTTAAGTAGATAACTCATCAGTTGTTTACATCAGAGCGACATATTTTGAGATAGTTATTAAAACTGTTTAAAGGTTGTCAAACGTTGTTTCTCGTTGTATATCCTTTAATTCTAATGTTAAATTGATAAATAACGTGTACGAATTTGTTTAACGCATTTGTTTTGGTTACTCGACGTCTCCGTTCTCGTGTAGCCTACATATTGCGTTTTTTGTTTAATTTGCTTACCGGGCTAAAGGTTAGCATGCTTAAAATACGTAAGTCGTTTTGTTCAACAAATTTAAGTAGATAACTCATCAGTTGTTTGCATCAGAGCGACAATTTTTGAGATAGTTATTAAAACTGTTTAAAGGTTGTCAAACGTTGTTTCTCGTTGTATATCCTTTAATTCTAGAGTTAAATTGATAAATAACGTGTACGAATTTGTTTAACGCATTTGTTTTGGTTACTCGACGTCTCCGTTCTCGTGTAGCCTACATATTGCGTTTTTTTTTTAGTTTGCTTACCGGGCTAAAGGTTAGCATGCTTAAAATACGTAAGTCGTTTTGTTCAACAAATTTAAGTAGATAACTCATCAGTTGTTTGCGTCAGAGCGACAATTTTTGAGATAGTTATTAAAACTGTTTAAAGGTTGTCAAACGTTGTTTCTCGTTGTACATCCTTTAATTCTAGAGTTAAATTGATAAATAACGTGTACGAATTTGTTTAACGCATTTGTTTTGGTTACTCGACGTCTCCGTTCTCGTGTAGCCTACATATTGCGTTTTTTTTTTAATTTGCTAACCGGGTTAAAGGTTAGCATGCTTAAAATACGTAAGTCGTTTTGTTCAACAAATTTAAGTTGATAACTCATCAGTTGTTTACATCAGAGCGACAATTTTTGAGATAGTTATTAAAACTGTTTAAAGGTTGTCAAACATTGTTTCTCGTTGTATATCCTTTAATTCTAATGTTAAATTGATAAATAACGTGTACGAATTTGTTTAACGCATTTGTTTTGGTTACTCGACGTCTCCGTTCTCGTGTAGCCTACATATTGCGTTTTTTTTTTTAATTTGCTTACCGGGCTAAAGGTTAGCATGCTTAAAATACGTAAGTCGTTTTGTTCAACAAATTTAAGTAGATAACTCATCAGTTGTTTGCATCAGATCGACAATTTTTGAGATAGTTATTAAAACTGTTTAAAGGTTGTCAAACGTTGTTTCTCGTTGTATATCCTTTAATTCTAGAGTTAAATTGATAAATAACGTGTACGAATTTGTTTAACGCATTTGTTTTGGTTACTCGACGTTGTACATCCTTTAATTCTAGAGTTAAATTGATAAATAACGTGTACGAATTTGTTTAACGCATTTGTTTTGGTTACTCGACGTCTTCGTTCTCGTGTAGCCTACATATTGCGTTTTTTTTTTAATTTGCTTACCGGGCTAAAGGTTAGCATGCTTAAAATACGTAAGTCGTTTTGTTCAACAAATTTGAGTAGATAACTCATCAGTTGTTTGCATCAGAGCGACAATTTTTGAGATAGTTATTAAAACTGTTTAAAGGTTGTCAAACGTTGTTTCTCGTTGTATATCCTTTAATTCTAGAGTTAAATTGATAAATAACGTGTACGAATTTGTTTAACGCATTTGTTTTGGTTACTCGACGTCTCCGTTCTCGTGTAGCCTACATATTGCGTTTTTTTTTTTTTAATTTGCTTACCGGGCTAAAGGTTAGCATGCTTAAAATACGTAAGTCGTTTTGTTCAAAAAATTTAAGTAGATAACTCATCAGTTGTTTGCATCAGAGCGACAATTTTTTAGATAGTTATTAAAACTGTTTAAAGGTTGTCAAACGTTGTTTCTCGTTGTACATCCTTTAATTCTAGAGTTAAATTGATAAATAACGTGTACGAATTTGTTTAACGCATTTGTTTTGGTTACTCGACGTCTCCGTTCTCGTGTAGCCTACATATTGCGTTTTTTTTTTAATTTGCTTACCGGGCTAAAGGTTAGCATGTTTAAAATACGTAAGTCGTTTTGTTCAACAAATTTAAGTAGATAACTCATCAGTTGTGTGCATCAGAGCGACAATTTTTGAGATAGTTATTAAAACTGTTTAAAGGTTGTCAAACGTTGTTTCTCGTTGTACATCCTTTAATTCTAGAGTTAAATTGATAAATAACGTGTACGAATTTGTTTAACGCATTTGTTTTGGTTACTCGAAGTCTCCGTTCTCGTGTAGCCTACATATTGCGTTTTTTGTTTAATTTGCTTACCGGGCTAAAGGTTAGCATGCTTAAAATACGTAAGTCGTTTTATTCAACAAATTTAAGTAGATAACTCATCAGTTGTTTGCATCAGAGCGACAATTTTTGAGATAGTTATTAAAACTGTTTAAAGGTTGTCAAACGTTGTTTCTCGTTGTATATCCTTTAATTCTAGAGTTAAATTGATATATAACGTGTACGAATTTGTTTAACGCATTTGTTTTGGTTACTCGACGTCTCCGTTCTCGTGTAGCCTACATATTGCGTTTTTTTTTTAATTTGCTTACCGGGCTAAAGTTAGCATGTTTAAAATACGTAAGTCGTTTTGTTCAACAAATTTAAGTAGATAACTCATCAGTTGTTTGCATCAGAGCGACAATTTTTGAGATAGTTATTAAAACTGTTTAAAGGTTGTCAAACGTTGTTTCTCGTTGTATATCCTTTAATTCTAGAGTTAAATTGATATATAACGTGTACGAATTTGTTTAACGCATTTGTTTTGGTTACTCGACGTCTCCGTTCTCGTGTAGCCGACATATTGCGTTTTTTGTTTAATTTACTTACCGGGCTAAAGGTTAGCATGCTTAAAATACGTAAGTCGTTTTGTTCAACAAATTTAAGTAGATAACTCATCAGTTGTTTGCATCAGAGCGACAATTTTTGAGATAGTTATTAAAACTGTTTAAAGGTTGTCAAACGTTGTTTCTCGTTGTACATCCTTTAATTCTAGAGTTAAATTGATAAATAACGTGTACGAATTTGTTTAACGCATTTGTTTTGGTTACTCGAAGTCTCCGTTCTCGTGTAGCCTACATATTGCGTTTTTTGTTTAATTTGCTTACGGGCTAAAGGTTAGCATGCTTAAAATACGTAAGTCGTTTTGTTCAACAAATTTGAGTAGATAACTCATCAGTTGTTTGCATCAGAGCGACAATTTTTGAGATAGTTATTAAAACTGTTTAAAGGTTGTCAAACGTTGTTTCTCGTTGTATATCCTTTAATTCTAGAGTTAAATTGATATATAACGTGTACGAATTTGTTTAACGCATTTGTTTTGGTTACTCGACGTCTCCGTTCTCGTGTAGCCGACATATTGCGTTTTTTTTTTAATTTACTTACCGGGCTAAAGAATAGCATGCTTAAAATACGTAAGTCGTTTTGTTCAACAAATTTAAGTAGATAACTCATCAGTTGTTTGCATCAGAGCGACAATTTTTGAGATAGTTATTAAAACTGTTTAAAGGTTGTCAAACGTTGTTTCTCGTTGTACATCCTTTAATTCTAGAGTTAAATTGATAAATAACGTGTACGAATTTGTTTAACGCATTTTTTTTGGTTACTCGACGTCTCCGTTCTCGTGTAGCCTACATATTGCGTTTTTTTTTTAATTTGCTTACCGGGCTAAAGTTAGCATGTTTAAAATACGTAAGTCGTTTTGTTCAACAAATTTAAGTAGATAACTCATCAGTTGTTTGCATCAGAGCGACAATTTTTGAGATAGTTATTAAAACTGTTTAAAGGTTGTCAAACGTTGTTTCTCGTTGTATATCCTTTAATTCTAATGTTAAATTGATAAATAAAGTGTACGAATTTGTTTAACGCATTTGTTTTGGTTACTCGACGTCTCCGTTCTCGTGTAGCCTACATATTGGGTTTTTTTTTTTAATTTGCTTACCGGGCTAAAGGTTAGCATGCTTAAAATACGTAAGTCGTTTTGTTCAACAAATTTAAGTAGATAACTCATCAGTTGTTTGCATCAGAGCGACAATTTTTGAGATAGTTATTAAAACTGTTTAAAGGTTGTCAAACGTTGTTTCTCGTTGTATATCCTTTAATTCTAATGTTAAATTGATAAATAAAGTGTACGAATTTGTTTAACGCATTTGTTTTGGTTACTCGACGTCTCCGTTCTCGTGTAGCCTACATATTGCGTTTTTTTTTTAATTTGCTTACCGGGCTAAAGGTTAGCATGCTTAAAATACGTAAGTCGTTTTGTTCAACAAATTTAAGTAGATAACTCATCAGTTGTTTGCATCAGAGCGACAATTTTTGAGATACTTATTAAAACTGTTTAAAGGTTGTCAAACGTTGTTTCTCGTTGTATATCCTTTAATTCTAGAGTTAAATTGATAAATAACGTGTACGAATTTGTTTAACGCATTTGTTTTGGTTACTCGACGTCTCCGTTCTCGTGTAGCCTACATATTGCGTTTTTTTTTTAATTTGCTTACCGGGCTAAAGGTTAGCATGCTTAAAATACGTAAGTCGTTTTGTTCAACAAATTTAAGTAGAGAACTCATCAGTTGTTTGCATCAGAGCGACAATTTTTGAGATAGTTATTAAAACTGTTTAAAGGTTGTCAAACGTTGTTTCTCGTTGTATATCCTTTAATTCTAGAGTTAAATTGATAAAAAACGTGTACGAATTTGTTTAACGCATTTTTTTTGGTTACTCGACGTCTCCGTTCTCGTGTAGCCTACATATTGCGTTTTTTTTTTTAATTTGCTTATCGGGCTAAAGGTTAGCATGCTTAAAATACGTAAGTCGTTTTATTCAACAAATTTAAGTAGATAACTCATCAGTTGTTTGCATCAGAGCGACAATTTTTGAGATAGTTATTAAAACTGTTTAAAGGTTGTCAAACGTTGTTTCTCGTTGTATATCCTTTAATTCTAGAGTTAAATTGATAAATAACGTGTACGAATTTGTTTAACGCATTTGTTTTGGTTACTCGACGTCTCCGTTCTCGTGTAGCCTACATATTGCGTTTTTTTTTAATTTGCTTACCGGGCTAAAGGTTAGCATGCTTAAAATACGTAAGTCGTTTTGTTCAACAAAGTTAAGTAGATAACTCATCAGTTGTTTGCATCAGAGCGACAATTTTTGAGATAGTTATTAAAACTGTTTAAAGGTTGTCAAACGTTGTTTCTCGTTGTATATCCTTTAATTCTAGAGTTAAATTGATAAATAACGTGTACGAATTTGTTTAACGCATTTGTTTTGGTTACTCGACGTCTCCGTTCACGTGTAGCCTACATATTGCGTTTTTTTTTTAATTTGCTTACCGGGCTAAAGGTTAGCATACTTAAAATACGTAAGTCGTTTTGTTCAACAAATTTAAGTAGATAAATCATCAGTTGTTTGCATCAGAGCGAAAATTTTTGAGATAGTTATTAAAACTGTTTAAAGGTTGTCAAACGTTGTTTCTCGTTGTATATCCTTTAATTCTAGAGTTAAATTGATAAATAACGTGTACGAATTTGTTTAACGCATTTGTTTTGGTTACTCGACGTCTCCGTTCTCGTGTAGCCTACATATTGCGTTTTTTTTTTTTAATTTGCTTACCGGGCTAAAGGTTAGCATGCTTAAAATACGTAAGTCGTTTTGTTCAACAAATTTAAGTAGATAACTCATCAGTTGTTTGCATCAGAGCGACAATTTTTGAGATAGTTATTAAAACTGTTTAAAGGTTGTCAAGCGATGTTTCTCGTTTTATATCCTTTAATTCTAGAGTTAAATTGATAAATAACGTGTACGAATTTGTTTAACGCATTTGTTTTGGTTACTCGACGTCTCCGTTCTCGTGTAGCCTACATATTGCCTTTTTTTTTAATTTGCTTACCGGGCTAAAGGTTAGCATGCTTAAAATACGTAAGTCGTTTTGTTCAACAAATTTAAGTAGATAACTCATCAGTTGTTTGCATCAGAGCGACAATTTTTGAGATAGTTATTAAAACTGTTTAAAGGTTGTCAAACGTTGTTTCTCGTTGTATATCCTTTAATTCTAGAGTTAGATTGATAAATAACGTGTACGAATTTGTTTAACGCATTTGTTTTGGTTACTCGACGTCTCCGTTCTCGTGTAGCCTACATATTGCGTTTTTTTTAATTTGCTTACCGGGCTAAAGGTTAGCATGCTTAAAATACGTAAGTCGTTTTGTTCAACAAATTTGAGTAGATAACTCAGCAGTTGTTTCCATCAGAGCGACAATTTTTGAGATAGTTATTAAAACTGTTTAAAGGTTGTCAAGCGATGTTTCTCGTTGTATATCCTTTAATTCTAGAGTTAAATTGATAAATAACGTGTACGAATTTGTTTAACGCCTTTGTTTTGGTTACTCGACGTCTCCGTTCTCGTGTAGCCTACATATTCCATTTTTTTTTTAATTTGCTTACCGGGCTAAAGGTTAGCATGCTTAAAATACGTAAGTCGTTTTGTTCAACAAATTTAAGTATATAACTCATCAGTTGTTTGCATCAGAGCGACAATTTTTGAGATAGTTATTAAAACTGTTTAAAGGTTGTCAAACGTTGTTTCTCGTTGTATATCCTTTAATTCTAATGTTAAATTGATAAATAACGTGTACGAATTTGTTTAACGCATTTGTTTTGGTTACTCGACGTCTCCGTTCTCGTGTAGACTACATATTGCGTTTTTTTTTTTAATTTGCTTACCGGGCTAAAGGTTAGCATGCTTAAAATACGTAAGTCGTTTTTTTCAACAAATTTAAGTAGATAACTCATCAGTTGTTTGCATCAGAGCGACAATTTTTGAGATAGTTATTAAAACTGTTTAAAGGTTGTCAAACGTTGTTTCTCGTTGTACATCCTTTAATTCTAGAGTTAAATTGATAAATAACGTGTACGAATTTGTTTAACGCATTTGTTTTGGTTACTCGACGTCTCCGTTCTCGTGTAGCCTACATATTGCGTTTTTTTTTTAATTTGCTTACCGGGCTAAAGGTTAGCATGCTTAAAATACGTAAGTCGTTTTGTTCAACAACTTTAAGTAGATAACTCATCAGTTGTTTGTTCAGAGCGACAATTTTTGAGATAGTTATTAAAACTGTTTAAAGGTTGTCAAACGTTGTTTCTCGTTGTACATCCTTTAATTCTAGAGTTAAATTGATAAATAACGTGTACGAATTTGTTTAACGCATTTGTTTTGGTTACTCGACGTCTCCGTTCTCGTGTAGCCTACATATTGCGTTTTTTTTTTAATTTGCTTACCGGGCTAAAGGTTAGCATGCTTAAAATACGTAAGTCGTTTTGTTCAACAAATTTAAGTAGATAACTCATCAGTTGTTTGCATCAGAGCGACAATTTTTGAGATAGTTATTAAAACTGTTTAAAGGTTGTCAAACGTTGTTTCTCGTTGTATATCCTTTAATTCTAGAGTTAAATTGATAAATAACGTGTACGAATTTGTTTAACGCATTTGTTTTGGTTACTCGACGTCTCCGTTCTCGTGTAGCCTACATATTGCGTTTTTTTTAATTTGCTTACCGGGCTAAAAGTTAGCATGCTTAAAATACGTAAGTCGTTTTGTTCAACAAATTTAAGTAGATAACTCATCAGTTGTTTGCATCAGACCGACAATTTTTGAGATAGTTATTAAAACTGTTTAAAGGTTGTCAAACGTTGTTTCTCGTTGTACATCCTTTAATTCTAGAGTTAAATTGATAAATAACGTGTACGAATTTGTTTAACGCATTTGTTTTGGTTACTCGACGTCTCCGTTCTCGTGTAGCCTACATATTGCGTTTTTTTTTAATTTGCTTACCGGGCTTAAGGTTAGCATGCTTAAAATACGTAAGTCGTTTTGTTCAACAAATTTAAGTAGATAACTCATCAGTTGTTTGCATCAGAGCGACAATTTTTGAGATAGTTATTAAAACTGTTTAAAGGTTGTCAAACGTTGTTTCTCGTTGTACATCCTTTAATTCTAGAGTTAAATTGATAAATAACGTGTACGAATTTGTTTAACGCATTTGTTTTGGTTACTCGACGTCTCCGTTCTCGTGTAGCCTACATATTGCGTTTTTTTTTTTAATTTGCTTACCGGGCTAAAGGTTAGCATGCTTAAAATACGTAAGTCGTTTTGTTCAACAAATTTAAGTAGATAACTCATCAGTTGTTTGCATCAGAGCGACAATTTTTGAGATAGTTATTAAAACTATTTAAAGGTTGTCAAACGATGTTTCTCGTTGTATATCCTTTAATTCTAGAGTTAAATTGATAAATAACGTGTACGAATTTGTTTAACGCATTTGTTTTGCTTACTCGACGTCTCCGTTCTCGTTTAGCCTACATATTGCGTTTTTTTTTTAATTTGCTTACCGGGCTAAAGGTTAGCATGCTTAAAATACGTAAGTCGTTTTGTTCAACAAATTTAAGTAGATAACTCATCAGTTGTTTGCATCAGAGCGACAATTTTTGAGATAGTTATTAAAACTGTTTAAAGGTTGTCAAACGTTGTTTCTCGTTGTACATCCTTTAATTCTAGAGTTAAATTGATAAATAACGTGTACGAATTTGTTTAACGCATTTGTTTTGGTTACTCGACGTCTCCGTTCTCGTGTAGCCTACATATTGCGTTTTTTTTTTTAATTTGCTTACCGGGCTAAAGGTTAGCATGCTTAAAATACGTAAGTCGTTTTGTTCAACAAATTTAAGTAGATAACTCGTCAGTTGTTTGCATCAGAGCGACAATTTTTGAGATAGTTATTAAAACTGTTTAAAGGTTGTCAAACGTTGTTTCTCGTTGTACATCCTTTAATTCTAGAGTTAAATTGATAAATAACGTGTACGAATTTGTTTAACGCATTTGTTTTGGTTACTCGACGTCTCCGTTCTCGTGTAGCCTACATATTGCGTTTTTTTTTTAATTTGCTTACCGGGCTAAAGGTTAGCATGCTTAAAATACGTAAGTCGTTTTGTTCAACAAATTTAAGTAGATAACTCATCAGTTGTTTGCATCAGAGCGAACATTTTTGAGATAGTTATTAAAACTGTTTAAAGGTTGTCAAACGTTGTTTCTCGTTGTACATCCTTTAATTCTACGAATTTGTTTAACGCATTTGTTTTGGTTACTCGACGTCTCCGTTCTCGTGTAGCCTACATATTGCGTTTTTTTTTTAATTTGCTTACCGGGCTAAAGGTTAGCATGCTTAAAATACGTAGGTCGTTTTGTTCAACAAATTTAAGTAGATAACTCATCAGTTGTTTGCATCAGAGCGACAATTTTTGAGATAGTTATTAAAACTGTTTAAAGGTTGTCAAACGTTGTTTCTCGTTGTATATCCTTTAATTCTAGAGTTAAATTGATAAATAACGCGTACGAATTTGTTTAACGCATTTGTTTTGGTTACTCGACGTCTCCGTTCTCGTCTAGCCTACATATTGCGTTTTTTTTTAATTTGCTTACCGGGCTAAAGGTTAGCATGCTTAAAATACGTAAGTCGTTTTGTTCAACAAATTTAAGTAGATAACTCATCAGTTGTTTGCATCAGAGCGACAATTTTTGAGATAGTTATTAAAACTGTTTAAAGGTTGTCAAGCGATGTTTCTCGTTGTATATCCTTTAATTCTAGAGTTAAATTGATAAATAACGTGTACGAATTTGTTTAACGCATTTGTTTTGGTTACTCGACGTCTCCGTTCTCGTGTAGCCTACATATTGCGTTTTTTTTTTAATTTGCTTACCGGGCTAAAGGTTAGCATGCTTAAAATACGTAAGTCGTTTTGTTCAACAAATTTAAGTAGATAACTCATCAGTTGTTTGCATCAGAGCGACAATTTTTGAGATAGTTATTAAAACTGTTTAAAGGTTGTCAAACGTTGTTTCTCGTTGTATATCCTTTAATTCTAGAGTTAAATTGATAAATAACGTGTACGAATTTGTTTAACGCATTTGTTTTGGTTACTCGACGTCTCCGTTCTCGTGCAGCCTACATATTGCGTTTTTTTTTTTAATTTGCTTACCGGGCTAAAGGTTAGCATGCTTAAAATACGTAAGTCGTTTTGTTCAACAAATTTAAGTAGATAACTCATCAGTTGTTTGCATCAGAGCGACAATTTTTGAGATAGTTATTAAAACTGTTTAAAGGTTATCAAACGTTGTTTCTCGTTGTACATCCTTTAATTCTAGAGTTAAATTGATAAATAACGTGTACGAATTTGTTTAACGCATTTGTTTTGGTTACTCGACGTCTCCGTTCTCGTGTAGCCTACATATTGCGTTTTTTTTTTTAATTTGCTTACCGGGCTAAAGGTTAGCATGCTTAAAATACGTAAGTCGTTTTGTTCAACAAATTTAAGTAGATAACTCATCAGTTGTTTGCATCAGAGCGACAATTTTTGAGATAGTTATTAAAACTGTTTAAAGGTTGTCAAACGTTGTTTCTCGTTGTATATCCTTTAATTCTAGAGTTAAATTGATAAATAACATGTACGAATTTGTTTAACGCATTTGTTTTGGTTACTCGACGTCTCCGTTCTCGTGTAGCCTACATATTGCTTTTTTTTTTTAATTTGCTTACCGGGCTAAAGGTTAGCATGCTTAAAATACGTAAGTCGTTTTGTTCAACAAATTTGAGTAGATAACTCATCAGTTGTTTGCATCAGAGCGACAATTTTTGAGATAGTTATTAAAACTGTTTAAAGGTTGTCAAACGTTGTTTCTCGTTGTATATCCTTTAATTCTAGAGTTAAATTGATAAATAACGTGTACGAATTTGTTTAACGCATTTGTTTTGGTTACTCGACGTCTCCGTTCTCGTGTAGCCTACATATTGCGTTTTTTTTTTTAATTTGCTTACCGGGCTAAAGGTTAGCATGCTTAAAATACGTAAGTCGTTTTGTTCAACAAATTTGAGTAGATAACTCATCAGTTGTTTGCATCAGAGCGACAATTTTTGAGATAGTTATTAAAACTGTTTAAAGGTTGTCAAACGTTGTTTCTCGTTGTATATCCTTTAATTCTAGAGTTAAATTGATAAATAACGTGTACGAATTTGTTTAACGCATTTGTTTTGGTTACTCGACGTCTCCGTTCTCGTGTAGCCTACATATTGCGTTTTTTTTTTTAATTTGCTTACCGAGCTAAAGGTTAGCATGCTTAAAATACGTAAGTCGTTTTGTTCAACAAATTTAAGTATATAACTCATCAGTTGTTTGCATCAGAGCGACAATTTTTGAGATAGTTATTAAAACTGTTTAAAGGTTGTCAAACGTTGTTTCTCGTTGTATATCCTTTAATTCTAGAGTTAAATTGATAAATAACGTGTACGAATTTGTTTAACGCATTTGTTTTGGTTACTCCACGTCTCCGTTCTCGTGTAGCCTACATATTGGGTTTTTTTTTTAATTTGCTTACCGGGCTAAAGGTTAGCATACTTAAAATACGTAAGTCGTTTTGTTCAACAAATTTAAGTAGATAACTCATCAGTTGTTTGCATCAGAGCGACAATTTTTGAGATAGTTATTAAAACTGTTTAAAGGTTGTCAAACGTTGTTTCTCGTTGTATATCCTTTCATTCTAGAGTTAAATTGATAAATAACGTGTACGAATTTGTTTAACGCATTTGTTTTTGGTTACTCGACGTCTCCGTTCTCGTGTAGCCTACATATTGCGTTTTTTTTTTTAATTTGCTTACCGGGCTAAAGGTTAGCATGCTTAAAATATGTAAGTCGTTTTGTTCAACAAATTTAGGTAGATAACTCATCAGTTGTTTGCATCAGAGCGACAATTTTTGAGATAGTTATTAAAACTGTTTAAAGGTTGTCAAACGTTGTTTCTCGTTGTATATCCTTTAATTCTAGAGTTAAATTGATAAATAACGTGTACGAATTTGTTTAACGCATTTGTTTTGGTTACTCGACGTCTCCGTTCTCGTGTAGCCTACATATTGCGTTTTTTTTTTTAATTTGCTTACCGGGCTAAATGTTAGCATGCTTAAAATACGTAAGTCGTTTTGTTCAACAAATTTAAGTAGATAACTCATCAGTTGTTTGCATCAGAGCGACAATTTTTGAGATAGTTATTAAAACTGTTTAAAGGTTGTCAAACGTTGTTTCTCGTTGTACATCCTTTAATTCTAGAGTTAAATTGATAAATAACGTGTACGAATTTGTTTAACGCATTTGTTTTGGTTACTCGACGTCTCCGTTCTCGTGTAGCCTACATATTGCGTTTTTTTTTTAATTTGCTTACCGGGCTAAAGGTTAGCATGCTTAAAATACGTAAGTCGTTTTGTTCAACAAATTTAAGTAGATAACTCATCAGTTGTTTGCATCAGGGCGACAATTTTTGAGATAGTTATTAAAACTCTTTAAAGGTTGTCAAACGTTGTTTCTCGTTGTACATCCTTTAATTCTAGAGTTAAATTGATAAATAACGTGTACGAATTTGTTTAACGCATTTGTTTTGGTTACTCGACGTCTCCGTTCTCGTGTAGCGTACATATTGCGTTTTTTTTTTTTAATTTGCTTACCGGGCTAAAGGTTAGCATGCTTAAAATACGTAAGTCGTTTTGTTCAACAAATTTAAGTAGATAACTCATCAGTTGTTTGCATCAGAGCGACAATTTTTGAGATAGTTATTAAAACTGTTTAAAGGTTGTCAAACGTTGTTTCTCGTTGTGCATCCTTTAATTCTAGAGTTAAATTGATAAATAACGTGTACAAATTTGTTTAACGCATTTGTTTTGGTTGCTCGACGTCTCCGTTCCCGTGTAGCCTACATATTGCGTTTTTTTTTTAATTTGCTTACCGGGCTAAAGGTTAGCATGCTTAAATACGTAAGTCGTTTTGTTCAACAAATTTAAGTAGATAACTCATCAGTTGTTTGCATCAGAGCGACAATTTTTGAGATAGTTATTAAAACTGTTTAAAGGTTGTCAAACGTTGTTTCTCGTTGTATATCCTTTAATTCTAGAGTTAAATTGATAAATAACGTGTACGAATTTGTTTAACGCATTTGTTTTGGTTACTCGACGTCTCCGTTCTCGTGTAGCCTACATATTGCGTTTTTTTTTTTAATTTGCTTACCGGGCTAAATGTTAGCATGCTTAAAATACGTAAGTCGTTTTGTTCAACAAATTTAAGTAGTTAACTCATCAGTTGTTTGCATCAGAGCGACAATTTTTGAGATAGTTATTAAAACTGTTTAAAGGTTGTCAAACGTTGTTTCTCGTTGTACATCCTTTAATTCTAGAGTTAAATTGATAAATAACGTGTACGAATTTGTTTAACGCATTTGTTTTGGTTACTCGACGTCTCCGTTCTCGTGTAGCCTACATATTGCGTTTTTTTTTAATTTGCTTACCGGGCTAAAGGTTAGCATGCTTAAAATACGTAAGTCGTTTTGTTCAACAAATTTAAGTAGATAACTCATCAGTTGTTTGCATCAGAGCGACAATTTTTGAGATAGTTATTAAAACTCTTTAAAGGTTGTCAAACGTTGTTTCTCGTTGTACATCCTTTAATTCTAGAGTTAAATTGATAAATAACGTGTACGAATTTGTTTAACGCATTTGTTTTGGTTACTCGACGTCTCCGTTCTCGTGTAGCGTACATATTGCGTTTTTTTTTTTAATTTGCTTACCGGGCTAAAGGTTAGCATGCTTAAAATACGTAAGTCGTTTTGTTCAACAAATTTAAGTAGATAACTCATCAGTTGTTTGCATCAGAGCGACAATTTTTGAGATAGTTATTAAAACTGTTTAAAGGTTGTCAAACGTTGTTTCTCGTTGTGCATCCTTTAATTCTAGAGTTAAATTGATAAATAACGTGTACAAATTTGTTTAACGCATTTGTTTTGGTTGCTCGACGTCTCCGTTCCCGTGTAGCCTACATATTGCGTTTTTTTTTTAATTTGCTTACCGGGCTAAAGGTTAGCATGCTTAAATACGTAAGTCGTTTTGTTCAACAAATTTAAGTAGATAACTCATCAGTTGTTTGCATCAAAGCGACAATTTTTGGGATAGTTATTAAAACTATTTAAAGGTTGTCAAACGATGTTTCTCGTTGTATATCCTTTAATTCTAGAGTTAAATTGATAAATAACGTGTACGAATTTGTTTAACGCATTTGTTTTGGTTACTCGACGTCTCCGTTCTGGTGCAGCCTACGTATTGCGTTTTTTTTTTTAATTTGCTTACCGGGCTAAAGGTTAGCATGCTTAAAATACGTAAGTCGTTTTGTTCAACAAATTTAAGTAGATAACTCATCAGTTGTTTGCATCAGAGCGACAATTTTTGAGATAGTTATTAAAACAATTTAAAGGTTGTCAAACGATGTTTCTCGTTGTATATCCTTTAATTCTAGAGTTAAATTGATAAATAACGTGTACGAATTTGTTTAACGCATTTGTTTTGGTTACTCGACGTCTCCGTTCTCGTGTAGCCTACATATTGCGTTTTTTTTTTAATTTGCTTACCGGGCTAAAGGTTAGCATGCTTAAAATACGTAAGTCGTTTTGTTCAACAAATTTAAGTAGATAACTCATCAGTTGTTTGCATCAGAGCGACAATTTTTGAGATAGTTATTAAAACTGTTTAAAGGTTGTCAAACGTTGTTTCTCGTGGTATATCCTTTAATTCTAGAGTTAAATTGATAAATAACATGTACGAATTTGTTTAACGCATTTGTTTTGGTTACTCGACGTCTCCGTTCTCGTGTAGCCTACATATTGCGTTTTTTTTTTAATTTGCTTACCGGGCTAAAGGTTAGCATGCTTAAAATACGTAAGTCGTTTTGTTCAACAAATTTGAGTAGATAACTCATCAGTTGTTTGCATCAGAGCGACAATTTTTGAGATAGTTATTAAAACTGTTTAAAGGTTGTCAAACGTTGTTTCTCGTTGTATATCCTTTAATTCTAGAGTTAAATTGATAAATAACGTGTACGAATTTGTTTAACGCATTTGTTTTGGTTACTCGACGTCTCCGTTCTCGTGTAGCCTACATATTGCGTTTTTTTTTTTAATTTGCTTACCGGGCTAAAGGTTAGCATGCTTAAAATACGTAAGTCGTTTTGTTCAACAAATTTGAGTAGATAACTCATCAGTTGTTTGCATCAGAGCGACAATTTTTGAGATAGTTATTAAAACTGTTTAAAGGTTGTCAAACGTTGTTTCTCGTTGTATATCCTTTAATTCTAGAGTTAAATTGATAAATAACGTGTACGAATTTGTTTAACGCATTTGTTTTGGTTACTCGACGTCTCCGTTCTCGTGTAGCCTACATATTGCGTTTTTTTTTTTAATTTGCTTACCGAGCTAAAGGTTAGCATGCTTAAAATACGTAAGTCGTTTTGTTCAACAAATTTAAGTATATAACTCATCAGTTGTTTGCATCAGAGCGACAATTTTTGAGATAGTTATTAAAACTGTTTAAAGGTTGTCAAACGTTGTTTCTCGTTGTATATCCTTTAATTCTAGAGTTAAATTGATAAATAACGTGTACGAATTTGTTTAACGCATTTGTTTTGGTTACTCGACGTCTCCGTTCTCGTGTAGCCTACATATTGGGTTTTTTTTTTAATTTGCTTACCGGGCTAAAGGTTAGCATACTTAAAATACGTAAGTCGTTTTGTTCAACAAATTTAAGTAGATAACTCATCAGTTGTTTGCATCAGAGCGACAATTTTTGAGATAGTTATTAAAACTGTTTAAAGGTTGTCAAACGTTGTTTCTCGTTGTATATCCTTTAATTCTAGAGTTAAATTGATAAATAACGTGTACGAATTTGTTTAACGCATTTGTTTTGGTTACTCGACGTCTCCGTTCTCGTGTAGCCTACATATTGCGTTTTTTTTTTTTTAATTTGCTTACCGGGCTAAAGGTTAGCATGCTTAAAATATGTAAGTCGTTTTGTTCAACAAATTTAGGTAGATAACTCATCAGTTGTTTGCATCAGAGCGACAATTTTTGAGATAGTTATTAAAACTGTTTAAAGGTTGTCAAACGTTGTTTCTCGTTGTATATCCTTTAATTCTAGAGTTAAATTGATAAATAACGTGTACGAATTTGTTTAACGCATTTGTTTTGGTTACTCGACGTCTCCGTTCTCGTGTAGCCTACATATTGCGTTTTTTTTTTTAATTTGCTTACCGGGCTAAAGGTTAGCATGCTTAAAATACGTAAGTCGTTTTGTTCAACAAATTTAAGTAGATAACTCATCAGTTGTTTGCATCAGAGCGACAATTTTTGAGATAGTTATTAAAACTGTTTAAAGGTTGTCAAACGTTGTTTCTCGTTGTACATCCTTTAATTCTAGAGTTAAATTGATAAATAACGTGTACGAATTTGTTTAACGCATTTGTTTTGATTACTCGACGTCTCCGTTCTCGTGTAGCCTACATATTGCGTTTTTTTTTTTTAATTTGCTTACCGGGCTAAAGGTTAGCATGCTTAAAATACGTAAGTCGTTTTGTTCAACAAATTTAAGTAGATAACTCATCAGTTGTTTGCATCAGAGCGACAATTTTTGAGATAGTTATTAAAACTCTTTAAAGGTTGTCAAACGTTGTTTCTCGTTGTACATCCTTTAATTCTAGAGTTAATTGATAAATAACGTGTACGAATTTGTTTAACGCATTTGTTTTGGTTACTCGACGTCTCCGTTCTCGTGTAGCGTACATATTGCGTTTTGTTTTTTTAATTTGCTTACCGGGCTAAAGGTTAGCATGCTTAAAATACGTAAGTCGTTTTGTTCAACAAATTTAAGTAGATAACTCATCAGTTGTTTGCATCAGAGCGACAATTTTTGAGATAGTTATTAAAACTGTTTAAAGGTTGTCAAACGTTGTTTCTCGTTGTGCATCCTTTAATTCTAGAGTTAAATTGATAAATAACGTGTACAAATTTGTTTAACGCATTTGTGTTGGTTACTCGACGTCTCCGTTCCCGTGTAGCCTACATATTGCGTTTTTTTTTTTTAATTTGCTTACCGGGCTAAAGGTTAGCATGCTTAAATACGTAAGTCGTTTTGTTCAACAAATTTAAGTAGATAACTCATCAGTTGTTTGCATCAAAGCGACAATTTTTGGGATAGTTATTAAAACTATTTAAAGGTTGTCAAACGATGTTTCTCGTTGTATATCCTTTAATTCTAGAGTTAAATTGATAAATAACGTGTACGAATTTGTTTAACGCATTTGTTTTGGTTACTCGACGTCTCCGTTCTGGTGTAGCCTACGTATTGCGTTTTTTTTTTAATTTGCTTACCGGGCTAAAGGTTAGCATGCTTAAAATACGTAAGTCGTTTTGTTCAACAAATTTAAGTAGATAACTCATCAGTTGTTTGCATCAGAGCGACAATTTTTGAGATAGTTATTAAAAAACTGTTTAAAGGTTGTCAAACGTTGTTTCTCGTTGTATATCCTTTAATTCTAGAGTTAAATTGATAAATAACGTGTACGAATTTGTTTAACGCATTTGTTTTGGTTACTCGACGTCTCCGTTCTCGTGTAGCCTACATATTGGGTTTTTTTTTTAATTTGCTTACCGGGCTAAAGGTTAGCATACTTAAAATACGTAAGTCGTTTTGTTCAACAAATTTAAGTAGATAACTCATCAGTTGTTTGCATCAGAGCGACAATTTTTGAGATAGTTATTAAAACTGTTTAAAGGTTGTCAAACGTTGTTTCTCGTTGTATATCCTTTAATTCTAGAGTTAAATTGATAAATAACGTGTACGAATTTGTTTAACGCATTTGTTTTGGTTACTCGACGTCTCCGTTCTCATGTAGCCTACATATTGCGTTTTTTTTTTTTAATTTGCTTACCGGGCTAAAGGTTAGCATGCTTAAAATATGTAAGTCGTTTTGTTCAACAAATTTAGGTAGATAACTCATCAGTTGTTTGCATCAGAGCGACAATTTTTGAGATAGTTATTAAAACTGTTTAAAGGTTGTCAAACGTTGTTTCTCGTTGTATATCCTTTAATTCTAGAGTTAAATTGATAAATAACGTGTACGAATTTGTTTAACGCATTTGTTTTGGTTACTCGACGTCTCCGTTCTCGTGTAGCCTACATATTGCGTTTTTTTTTTTAATTTGCTTACCGGGCTAAAGGTTAGCATGCTTAAAATACGTAAGTCGTTTTGTTCAACAAATTTAAGTAGATAACTCATCAGTTGTTTGCATCAGAGCGACAATTTTTGAGATAGTTATTAAAACTGTTTTAAAGGTTGTCAAACGTTGTTTCTCGTTGTACATCCTTTAATTCTAGAGTTAAATTGATAAATAACGTGTACGAATTTGTTTAACGCATTTGTTTTGGTTACTCGACGTCTCCGTTCTCGTGTAGCCTACATATTGCGTTTTTTTTTTAATTTGCTTACCGGGCTAAAGGTTAGCATGCTTAAAATACGTAAGTCGTTTTGTTCAACAAATTTAAGTAGATAACTCATCAGTTGTTTGCATCAGAGCGACAATTTTTGAGATAGTTATTAAAACTGTTTAAAGGTTGTCAAACGTTGTTTCTCGTTGTACATCCTTTAATTCTAGAGTTAAATTGATAAATAACGTGTACGAATTTGTTTAACGCATTTGTTTTGGTTACTCGACGTCTCCGTTCTCGTGTAGCGTACATATTGCGTTTTTTTTTTTTAATTTGCTTACCGGCTAAAGGTTAGCATGCTTAAAATACGCAAGTCGTTTTGTTCAACAAATTTAAGTAGATAACTCATCAGTTGTTTGCATCAGAGCGACAATTTTTGAGATAGTTATTAAAACTGTTTAAAGGTTGTCAAACGTTGTTTCTCGTTGTGCATCCTTTAATTCTAGAGTTAAATTGATAAATAACGTGTACAAATTTGTTTAACGCATTTGTGTTGGTTACTCGACGTCTCCGTTCCCGTGTAGCCTACATATTGCGTTTTTTTTTTAATTTGCTTACCGGGCTAAAGGTTAGCATGCTTAAATACGTAAGTCGTTTTGTTCAACAAATTTAAGTAGATAACTCATCAGTTGTTTGCATCAAATCGACAATTTTTGGGATAGTTATTAAAACTATTTAAAGGTTGTCAAACGATGTTTCTCGTTGTATATCCTTTAATTCTAGAGTTAAATTGATAAATAACGTGTACGAATTTGTTTAACGCATTTGTTTTGGTTACTCGACGTCTCCGTTCTGGTGTAGCCTACGTATTGCGTTTTTTTTTTTAATTTGCTTACCGGGCTAAAGGTTAGCATGCTTAAAATACGTAAGTCGTTTTGTTCAACAAATTTAAGTAGATAACTCATCAGTTGTTTGCATCAGAGCGACAATTTTTGAGATAGTTATTAAAACAATTCAAAGGTTGTCAAACGATGTTTCTCGTTGTATATCCTTTAATTCTAGAGTTAAATTGATAAATAACGTGTACAAATTTGTTTAACGCATTTGTTTTGGTTACTCGACGTCTCCGTTCTCGTGTAGCCTACATATTGCGTTTTTTTTTTAATTTGCTTACCGGGCTAAAGGTTAGCATGCTTAAAATACGTAAGTCGTTTTGTTCAACAAATTTAAGTAGATAACTCATCAGTTGTTTGCATCAGAGCGACAATTTTTGAGATAGTTATTAAAACTGTTTAAAGGTTGTCAAACGTTGTTTCCTCGTTGTATATCCTTTAATTCTAGAGTTAAATTGATAAATAACGTGTACGAATTTGTTTAACGCATTTGTTTTGGTTACTCGACGTCTCCGTTCTCGTGTAGCCTACATATTGGGTTTTTTTTTAATTTGCTTACCGGGCTAAAGGTTAGCATACTTAAAATACGTAAGTCGTTTTGTTCAACAAATTTAAGTAGATAACTCATCAGTTGTTTGCATCAGAGCGACAATTTTTGAGATAGTTATTAAAACTGTTTAAAGGTTGTCAAACGTTGTTTCTCGTTGTATATCCTTTAATTCTAGAGTTAAATTGATAAATAACGTGTACGAATTTGTTTTAACGCATTTGATTTGGTTACTCGACGTCTCCGTTCTCGTGTAGCCTACATATTGCGTTTTTTTTTTTAATTTGCTTACCGGGCTAAAGGTTAGCATGCTTAAAATATGTAAGTCGTTTTGTTCAACAAATTTAGGTAGATAACTCATCAGTTGTTTGCATCAGAGCGACAATTTTTGAGATAGTTATTAAAACTGTTTAAAGGTTGTCAAACGTTGTTTCTCGTTGTATATCCTTTAATTCTAGAGTTAAATTGATAAATAACGTGTACGAATTTGTTTAACGCATTTGTTCGACGTCTCGTTCTCGTGTAGCCTACATATTGCGTTTTTTTTTTTAATTTGCTTACCGGGCTAAAGGTTAGCATGCTTAAAATACGTAAGTCGTTTTGTTCAACAAATTTAAGTAGATAACTCATCAGTTGTTTGCATCAGAGCGACAATTTTTGAGATAGTTATTA